>NC_052504.1:50658159-50698441 GCF_014356525.2 Nilaparvata lugens
GTGAGACACAACCTATAATCTTTAGAAAATTACTTTGCATGTAAAAAATGTATTAAAAAACTCAGACAAGAATAATTTGATGTATTAAGGAAGTAGGAGGTTCTAGGCGCATGTATACTACAATAATTTGCATGCACCAATCAAATGATAGCAATTGATAGGCAGTAATGGTGAGCCATTTCAAATATATTTGTATATATTTCAATAACTGATAAGAATTTATGAATTATTGTTGTTCAGTTTATGTTTTGGATATGGCCCAAAGGCAGATAAATTATCAGAGGTTCAATATAAGTAATAATTCAATAGTTTGGTATAAACTATTTGAGCCTTGAATGGTGGAGGAACCGATTATTTAAATTTTATGTAAATTTGCAAATCGGAAGTGAAAATTGTGAATTAGAAAGGAGAACTTCCCCACTTACCTGCCAACCACTACCATGAGCTGTCACCAAAAATTGTAGAGCGCAATATCTTACTGTACCTTTCAATAACTTAAAGTTAAATTGAATTATTAATTTTCTCATAAGACTTTGTGATGCTGTAGTAAAGCAGAAGTCATTTAAATATTTTTAATCCCTTGGAAGAGACGACTTTGGCCACCAATAATCCAGGACCCCAGGAGTTTGGATTGCCATCAGCAGCTCATAGAAAATCCAGCACATGAGTGAATAATATTTGAAATAGTGATAGGGCGCCCTCAGTGCTTCGAAATGAAATAAGAGATAAAAGCTAGCTCGTCGAAAAGGTTTTAAAAATTAAGAAATTGGTGAAAATACTTGCGCAAGTTTAAAAATGGTATAAGAGATATTTTATTGAATAGTAACAAGTCAATTCATATATCAAAAGATACACCAATCAAAAAGAATACTAAGTTCTAAGCTGATAATACAAATATTCATATGATCATTAATTTTATAATATAATGTAGCTCTGGTTCATTGGATAAATTGATCTATCTATTCCATCAGGTGCCGAATCTTGCACCCTGAGATAAATATATTCATTATAAAGAAATTTATGGAACCCGTAGAACTAATATATATTTTGATTATTGATTTGTCAATTTATCATGCTCTGATTTGAGAAGTTTATTTATGAAATAGGATTATCCAAATTGACAAGCAACAGCAAGTTGATGTCAAAGCTACATGCAGACAAATGCATATGATCATGAAGTGAAAGCACATGGTAGAGTTTCATGCTATAGAACTCAGAAATAGTATTAATCTGTGATATTTTATTTGATTTTGTTACTTGTTTTATCATATATTTTTTGTCGCTCTATATATTTTTGCTTTGATTTATTTTTGAGATATTTGTTAATATATGTATCAAATTTTTTATGGTGTACTATTCATTCTATTCCTCAATACAATAGGATATAAGTTATATTTATATATATATATTTTTTTTATAAATTATCAGTATTATATTATTGCAAAAGCTCATGTCTGAGCCTATGAAGATTTTAGTGAGATTATATCCTAGGAAAACCACGACCAGATTTTATAATTATTAAAATAACTCTCATGCTCTACCGATTGATGCCAAGCAAGAGGCTAAGCGTTATTCCACCAAAAGTAACGTGACAATATATTTGTGACACTCAACAGAAAACAATTCAAAGTTTCATACTATAATATAAACAGGATACACACGACACAGATAGATTAAAAACACTTGAAAACTTACATTTAAACAAGAATTTTCGGGAGCTGTCAATCAACCAGGAAGTCTGGTTATATATAGTCTTATTATATATATATATTGTGGTGCTCTTCTCGGGGGAGTTACTATCACCTCCAAGATAGGTTGACACATGTATAATGAATCTTGTGTTGAGTACAAATATCCCTATGTTACTAGCCAAATTGTGTGGTGCTGTATTTTAAATGCCTCACGTTGCACCGGCGAATTGTGTTGTACTGCAAATATATAGCTCCACGTGTAGTGAATCTTGCACTGAGTCACCAGTATTGAGGTTAGAAATTTGAAAATGCGTGCATGGACGCTAAATTTACACCAGACTGATTGAGTCACTACAAGATTCGATACAATCGTCTGAGTCGTGGGAGGCATAAACACTCGCTCACCCTTGGTTCTTCTTACGACTGATTGTATACTGATAAGATTTTCAGAGGTACTGTAGCGGTCGCTAAATACTGAATACAGATATCTTGAAACTATTACCTGTAATGAAACAGCATACAAAACCATACAGGTCGAGCAAAATCCCGATGTAGATAATTTACGGGACTGCATTTCTAATAAGTTCCGAAGGATTGAAATAGGGTATTAAGGACCAGAGATCGTTTGAATATACTTCGAGAACAGAGTCTTGTCGGGCTTATGCTCTATTGTAGGAAATTACATGATCTCCAGCTGCATCTGCCATACAGTCGTAAAATTCGCTCTCAAGCTGAAGTTGGTAACAGATAAAAGCTGATATATGAGGGTAAGGACAGAGAATAGGTAATCTTGATTTTATCCCACACCTACATCCACTTAGATCTGTTTCAATATCCAGGTTGAATCAATTATTTCAATTATCATACTTGATCGTTCTTGATAATATAGTGTATCAGACACAATAATTGACAGGCTTAAGAAATGATGGATCTCAGAAGACGAATTGACGAAATGGAAATATAATATAATAAAATATATGATTTGATTGTGCAGATTCAGAGCTTGGATTCAGATTGAAAATAGTTTAACATTACAAAAATAATTAGAAATTTTCTTGTACTCGCAGACACCATGCATGCCCAACAGAATTTTATAATTGATAATCTTAACAGCTTTTGAAAAAATAGTGAGAACAAATTTTAAATATTGAAAAAATTACTTGGGTTGTGGTTCTGGCAGCGGAGGATAGTTAATCAACTACAAGTTCTTATAAATTTTATATCAGATAAAATCTAAGATCTTAATAATTATAAGTGCTTGTCGGTGTGGCCATTACTTTAACAAAGAAAATTTTATATTTTTTTGCACTGTATTTTCTTTCAAAGCTCAGATTGATGCCCCAAAATATAAAACTCTCATGAATCCTCTTGGCGGTCGTGGTTCCTTTAGATCAAATTTTGTTTGATTGGCGGCTGGTCCAGGCTTCGGTTTTAGCATGTGTGGAATTTTAATTAAATATTTCCTTCACCAATTGAATCAGGGAACAATTTAATTTGAATTTCTAGAATTATCGATTGATGGAATAAATTTATAAAATGATAGATAGATTATCCTAAGATATTGGCTCACAGATGAAGAATACAAAAATCGAACAAAATTTCACTAATAGGTCTTTGGTAACTTTTTAACAAGGTCTTAGCGGTGAGGATTTCAAAAGGGAAGTGTCTTGCCATCTTCTAAGCCTTTGGCTAGAACCTTTTCTGAGAATCTCTGTGTAATTAATTTGCATGAAAATTTGCCATTGGTAGAATGATTATGACGTAGGCATGACTTCAGTGGCAAGCAGTAAAATATAATCCCTTTGATCACAATAATAATTTTATTTGTATTTTTTTTTTAAATTGCTTAATTCTCTAGATACAGTTCCTCTATACAGTGCACATGCACTAGCTTATACGATAAGGTAAGTTTGCTGTCTGATAACAGATTAACATATGATGCTTTCAAACAATCATCCCTTTTGGTGCCATTTCTATGACATATGATTGGCTTAGACTTGCCAAAGAGATTCATTCACCATGTGACTCAGTTGAATCAATCATTTATAATTTATCATTTCTATACAATTCTTATTATATTTGAAACAGTTATAATTAATTTTTGCTGCTTTTATCAGTGATACAATATTCATGCTATGACCTAGTTCGTTATAACAACATTTGGCATTATAATGTAATTTCGTGAGTAATAGATAATTTTAACAATAATACATACATTTCATTTCTCTATTTGAAATTCTCTATCCTTTTTCAATAGTTCTTGATTTTAAAAATAATATTATAGCTTGCATGAAAACTTGGCATGACATTTATAATATATTGAGTCAGTCAGCTGTGTCTGAGCCGCTACAAAACATCTGATCAATTGTAAACAAAAGTGTAACCTCCAAAAGTTCAATGAGCAATTCTTAAATGATTTGTACTTTATTTGCAAAATAATTATAATTTTATCAAATAATTCTTTGAAAAAATGTGTAGTACGAAATGGTACTCTTATCTTATACTCAGCTGTTGATAAGGAAGCCTTATCGCTCGGGTGCTAACTGTTCGTTTGGCAAACCTTTGATTTTATAAGGGTAATTATAATTTTTCTAGTCAATTCTCTCCAATCATGAGATTTACTCGAAAGATTCATGCAAAATTACATAAGATATCCTAGTCAATAATTCATTATATGTATGGAATAAAATGAAAGCCAAGAGCTATAATTATTAAATTTATTGGCAAAGTCTGAATGAAGCTTAAAATTATTAATTGTATTATAATGAATCATAGCTTTATTAATGTTAGAAAATGCAAACAATAGATATAATCATACAGAAAATAGATATATTATAATTATTAAGTAATAAATTCAAGTTACCAGTAAATGAACTGAGTCAACACGGCAGGAATAACTTATTGTAAAGAAAACCATTTATTTTTGTAATATTTATTGAGCACACTCTTTTCAAGAGTAAAATTATTATGAAAGGCACGACATATACTCATGAAAAAAACTTTAATTATTATAAGTTCTCTTGTATTACTGTATGCTTGTGCAAGTAGATAATAAACATTATTTCTGTGGTAGAAAAACGACTAGACTATAATTTATGTTTAGAGAATTGATAAATTTATATTGTGCGGTATAAGGTTTGAGGATTTAGGGAATTGAGAGGTTAAGATATTTGTTAGAAATGGCTACAAACCAAGAATCTCCTTCAGTCGTTGATCTGGATGAATCAAGTATGCAAGATAGACATTTAGGCAGTATATCTTCCTCAAACTTTTGTCCGGAAAATCTAAATCTGATGTCTTCAACCCAGATCAAATCTCCTAAACTTGATTCACATAGAATTCAAGATCCTGATAATTTTTCAGAACCTAATTCTTATGCTGAACCAGAAGTAGTCAAAGTACCTGATGATTCTAAATCTGAAAATATTTTTCAAATAAAAGAAAATGAAAATAACTTCCCTCAAGTTGAGAATAACTCTCCCACTACTATGGCTGCTATGTACAATCTGATACAGACCATGAGTAAGAGAATGGATGCACTTACAACCGGTATTAATCAAGTTGTTTCTAGGGTTGAAACTGTTTCCATAGAAACTAAACAACAAATAAATACTGTCGGTTCTCAAGTAAGTGTAGAATTAAATGAGAAATTAGACCAAACAATCACTCAGATTTCAACTCAAGCTGATGAGTTAGGAAAACGTCTTGAAGAAGAAGTAAAAGAAGGTTTCAAAAATATGAGCCTGGAATTAGAAAATAAGCTTGAAGTTTTCGTCCAACAACAGACCAAAGAGTGGAAATCATTTCATTCAAGTCTCACAACAGAATGGGAAGAGCATCAGGCCCAAATTCAAATAAAATTTGAGAGCATTGATTCTATTGTAGTAGAGAAAGTAGATGCTCTAGCGGCAAATATTAATCAAAAAGTCGATATTTTACAGGAGAAACAAGAGGGTATTGTAACGGCTCTAGAGAGGTTAGGAAATAAACAGGCTAACCTAATAGGTAAATTAGAACTTGTTGCACAGAAAAATGAACAGTGTACAGTTAGATTGCAAGAAACTAATGATAAATTAGAAGAACATATGACTGGTACAACTGAGTCTATTAAGAGATTGAACCTAAGAGTAGATAAAATGAATATTACTAGTTCTGGTAACCTAGAACAGCGTAGGTTTAGCCAAATAACACCTACCTTAGGAGTGTTAGACCCCCAGAATAAATCCTTGAATTGCCATTGAATTTATTCGCCAAATACAAACTGTACAAGAGCTGAATGGTATGTCTTGGTTTGAATGGAAACTACAACTTTGTTCTCTTCTAAAATCAGATGCATTATTTTCATTTTTATCTGAAAAGATGAATTCCAGTCGTTGGACGAATTTCTGGCTAACTTCAACAGAGATACTGGTCAACCGAATTACAACAAGAATGTTTATTCGACATTCTTAATATTAAATTTCAACCAAAAAACCACATAACCTTCCCAGCTTATGCTGCTAGCTTAAGATACAAAAATACTTTTTTGGACGAACCATTATCTGAGTCTAGCTAGCCTAATCTCTATCTTTTTGAAAGGATTACTGAACAAATTTAGTTAATAATTGCCGCTGAAAATTCACAGAATTTCAAGGAATTACAAAGATCTCTTCGACGTATTCACACTGTTTCTAACTCTAGATTAGGTTATGGATCGACTTACAGCAATGAAAACAATAACAGGCAAACTAATTATAATCAAAGAGGGAGAAATCAACAACAGGAAGGTCAAGTTGAGGATAATGAGAGGAATTCCAACAGTAAATTTATTCAACACAATAATAATTCAAGTGCTAACCAAAACCAAGGAAACTGGTTCAACCAAAACAAGCGAACACAAGTGTCAACTGGGAATGGTTTTGGGTCACAGCCTTCTAGAGCGAGGAATACAGAAGACGAGCTGTCAATCACGGTATATTGAAGAAGACTGAAAGTGCTTCATATGTGAAGGAGAGATAACACATATATGTCGCTGTCGTATCGTGTCGACCGGTTCTATGAGGACTATATATACTGGTGAGTTGATCAATAATATATATATATATATATATATATATTGCCAAATTTCCCTGCATATTCCATCACCTATCACCACCACATGTGTAACTTAGGCCTATTAATTGATTGAGTTATTCGGAGCAATTAAGAAATACAATGAGCCTTTTAAAATATAAAAATATGGAACTATTTAAATTTATTCACTAAAAATAGGCCAAAGTATTAGTGGATATTTCTTAATTGGGATTTCAAGATTATAAACCCCAACTATATATATATATATATATATATATATATATATATATATATATATATACGAATAAGACTATAAATCTATCCGTGTCGTGTGTATCCTGTTTATATATATATATATTTTTTTTATATCATATATTATATATATGATATATTATATATATGATACATAAAAATATCTAAACAGAGCTCGTTTAATTGTAATGTGATATCGGGACACCGAGCTTCGCTTGCTATTTCTATTTACAGAGAAACAGAACACAATTCTCTAGAATGATTGTGTTTATATTTCACAGCTGGCTATACGTCAGCTTATGAATTTCGGGAATGCGATATTCCTATTTTTCACAGAATCACTCGCTCACTTTTTACTATCCACAGGCGACGAAAGTCTCAGCTGTTTCAGTCTAAAATGAATTATCCTTTTAATGCAGTTCAGCGAGTTTTCCCAAGGATGAGACCTAGTGCAATCGAATTTTTATGTCATAATCCTACTATGTTCCAAATTTCGTGAAAATCGTGAGAGCCGTTTTCGAGATCCGTTGAACATAAATAACCAGATATAAATATATATAAATAACCAATATAAAAATACAGGAATTGCTCGCCTTATAAAATAGGAGAGGATATGCATATGCACTCATTTATCGATTGATGAAATAAATTTATAAAATGATAGATAGATTATCCTAAGATAATTGGCTCACAGATGAAAAATACAAAAATCGAACAAAATTTCACTAATAGGTCTTTGGTAACTTTTTAACAAGGTCTTAGCGGTGAGGATTTCAAAAGGGAAGTGTCTTGCCATCTTCTAAGCCTTTGGCTAGAATTTTTTCTGAGAATTTTTTCTGTGTAAATAATTTGCATGAAAATTTGCCATTGGTAGAATGATTATGACGTAGGCATGACTTCAGTGGCAAGCAGTAAAATATAATCCCTTTGATTACAATAATAATTTTATTTGTATAATTTTTCAAATTGCTTAATTCTCTTGATACAGTTCCTATATACAGTGCACATGCACTAGCAATACAAAAATTGAAAACAATGAAAGAGTCAATAACACTCCTTAGGCCTATGTAGCGGGAAGACATTGTTGTGTCCGGCCTGCAAAAACTGAGCTCCGAATTGAGAGTTTAAAATCCACTTATAATGTAATGCACAATAGCACATTCATTTTTGGTTGGAATACATTTGTAATCTCGCCTTTTAAATTTCTTCATGAAAAATTCACTTCCAAAAAAACTTTTTGTTCTTAAACCTTTACAACTATTTGATAAACACATATAGAATATAAAATTTGTCCAAAAAATGAGATAAATATAAAATTTTGTTATAAAACTGGAAATTCAGAAATTTTCAACAGAAACTATTATAATGAACAAAACAATACTATATCTGATGATGAAATTTCTTGAAAATTGAGCTATGAATCCTGCAATGACAATAACTTTTTAAATATTTGTGGTCTAACTCACTACAAGTGGTTCTAGGATGGTTAATAGTACTGAGAGGATCTCATTCGATTATTATTGATGATAGTGATTCTATTCACGGTAACATTTTCCACCATTTGAAAGGAAATTCGAAATCTGTTTAAACACTTTGCATCAACAATATTCCTGAGTCCTCCCAATAAGGGTATTATTGGAATTGATACAAATATAATTGGAAATTATCAATCATGATTAAAACAGAGCACATTTCCATAGGACTAATATGCATTCTGTTAATATTATGTGATTTAATTATTGCAGGTATATTATCATATTTTGTTCAAAAAGTTTGAATGAATAATCTCAATTTGCAGAACAGTGTCTCTGCTGCTAAGTAATGGATTCGCGGCATGATGGGTTGCTCTGCTTTGACTCACTCATGCGCAACACCAAGACAATGTGTGCTCATAGAAGACATGAATCACAGGTGCAATTTGTCTGATACAACGTAATTATTTTAATTATTCAATTGTGCTGGCTTGTTGTGTGAGCTTAGAAGGCACTTGCTGTGCGAATCCGTGATTAGCCATGCACACGGTGCTGTGTCTGTTATGTGCCGACCCCACTCTGTATGGATTATGCATGCTTCTACTGGCCATGATAAACAGCGATTAGAGTGCACGCTCCTTGCCATTTTCCTCCCTCCCCCTCCAAACCCCCTCACACCACCTCCTTACTGTCCCTCACCCTTTTAACCACTCATTCCTTGAGAGTCTTCATAATAAAACCCCGACCCCGTACTCACTCAAAACCCTGCTCTCTTTTTACGACTCGCAATTACTCTCTCCGGCTATTGTCTCAAACTGCAATATAAAATTCATCAGATTAGAGTCTTGATATTCAAGTGCAAGTACTCCCTCTATATTGTCATGCATCCAGTCTTACTCAGTTACATAACATCGGGATGATGAATAAATCATGGGAGATTTCATTATGGCATCACTCTAGAAACCCTGAATTACAAGTACGTGAACTGTAAATGGGATCAATGAACTAGTGGTCAGGAGATATCCAATGAGGAGACAACTAGAGAGAAGCATTTATAAAAGAGGAAAAACTCACCCTACTCACTAGTTTTTTATATCATACAGTTGCCCATTTCATTCAACATTACATTCAATATTACATTCAACTACCATATGTTTGGAAAGATCAATTTTAAATAATTCCTTTTGCTATAATCCGATCACTTTCTGAACCTATTCTTCTAGATGTTCCATGAATACTGCAAATGTTTTGAAATAAGGTCACCAAATTTGGTAACTCAACTACAGCTTTTATAATCTTTTCCATTTGCTCACACCCTTTTACGTTTTCAACAGAATATGGAAACTTTTTGTCTGATTACTTGAGGGACCAATAATCCTTTCTGAAGGAACTTCAGCGAATCTTCCCAGAGTTGAGACCTTTTCCAAAATAATGTTTTTCGTAGCAAACCCACTATATTCCTGATTTAATCAAAATCGTTAGAGCCGTTTTCGAGATCCGTCCGACATACATACATACCACAACACACATATTCAAACAAAAATTGCTTTTTAGTATAATAATTAACTTCAAATTCAAATTGAAATAGAATTTTCTATATTTTTTATTCAATAATACATTTCACTTGTCCCGTATCCAACTTCCAAGTATATTCTATTATTTATTATTAAAAACACACGAAGCAAGACAAAACAAAATTACAAAGAATTACGAAACAAATAAAACACAATAAAATGTAACAAATATAAAAAACCATGGGCTTTGTGATTGGGTGTGTTGGAGAAGAGAAAAAAGAGAGGAAGATACCTAGCCAGCTATGGTTTCCCATGTAATAGGCAGGAGGTAGAGAAGAGGAGAGAAGTAATGAGGGAAAAAGGGAAGAGAGAAATGGGAGGAAGGAAGAAAACAGAGGAATAGGTACTTAAAATAAAGGCAAGCCAGTCCACTGAAAAATGAAAAAAACTAATAGAAAAACAATGCTGGAGGAGAAATCTCGAGTCATATATCGAAATGGATGAAGAAATTACTGTATGTCCAGTTCTTTATATCAAGTTTAATTTTTCCGCTGATCTTATTGTCTATGAGAAAGTGATTTGGAATGAGGTTTATTATTTTAGTACCTATGTAAATTAACTGCCTCCTTATACATTTAATATTAGTGTTATAGGTTAAATATTTGTTAGCAGTGGCCCTCAGATTATAATAATTGAGTGTAGAGTTTATTATGAGAGAAAAATCGGATCTATATTTTATTTAGTACTCAATTACGGTTTTTATGTATAATTGAGTCATGACCTCAAAATCACTAAAAACCATATCCGTTGGATAGAGCCTGGGTTTGCTTAATATAGTTTAATTATCAGTTTTTGTGCTACAAATAATTCAGCAATATGACAGTTGAAACAGCCTCCCCAAACAACTATGCCATACTGCAGAATTGACTTGACTATAGCATGATACATCATTTTCAAGTGGTTCTTATTAAGAATTCTGTTAACTTGGTGGAATTTAAAAGATAAAAATCTAATTTTTCTACATATGTATTTAATATGAACATCCCATTTAAGGTTTTCATCAATTATGATCCCCAAGTACTTAGTATATTGACTTTCTTAATGGTGGGACAATCATAATCACCCAAGTTTAAATTGCACTGAGAATGGAGTCTCAAATCTTGATTCTCGTTAGGCTGCCCTACTCTATTTGCAGAGAAAAATATGTAATTAGTTTTTTTCAAACTTAAGGTATTCTTATCTAACCACTTCTTAATTAAAAGCATATTATTTTCAGCTATGGTATGAACTTCATTCCATGAATTACCGTGAAAAAAAGCTGCAGTATCATCTGCAAAGGATATCACAGCTGAGTTTAGAAGTCTTAAATTTGAAAATTCATTTACATAGAGTATGAAAAGGATGGGATAAAGTACAGTACCTTAAGGAATACCATAAGAAGTTAAGTTGGTTACACTAGATTGATCATTTATGGTTAGGGACTGGGTTCTATTACTCAGATAGCTTTTGAACAATTTAAGCGAGACTCCTCTGAAGCCATAGGACTCCAGTTAATTGAACGAAGTATTATGAGGTATTGTATCAAAAGCTTTGCGTATATCCAGGAAGACCGCAATAGTTTTCTTATTAGAGTTTATTTTTTCATATAAATTATTGATGAATTTTATTAGAGCATCAGATGTACTTTCACCATTTTGGAAACCGAATTGGTATTTGTTGATTATTTTGTTAAGATTTAAGAAAGAAACAATTCTTGTCTTTATTGGTTTCTTCATTGTTTTAGCAAGGTTGCTGATAAGACTAATTAATTAATTTATTTGAGTATCACAATAGTGCGATAATATCTCTCTTGCTGTAAGCTATTTGAGGGATATATAAAAATAATCCTTTACATACAATAAAAAACAATGAATAACAATAATTATATTTCTCAATTTACCTGATTATATTTTTTCATTTTTGTAACTGATTGTTATCTTTTGTCCATCGCACCATAAATTAACTTAATTTAAACTGACTTCAACACAAATATTTATTAAATCATAATATATCTTCATTGAAAAACTAAAATTTTTTAAACTTAAAAAATATAATAGATGGTCAATAAAAAAATCATAAACTCGGACAAACAAAACACAACTTATTTCCTGAAACTGATCAAAATGATTTATCCTAATAAACTGCACTTTGAGTTTTGTTTGAATCTAATTTTTACTCTGCAACATTGTCAACTCTAATGGCAATAAATTCAACAGAAATGGTATTCTGAATTCTGGAGCTCTTTCACCGTAGGCATTATTATATCTCTGGGTTCTATAATTCCTATTTCTCAATGTATATTCTATTTCGTTCATTTCTCTATATTCGTTCTTATAGTAGTTCCGTGACAAATCTGTGAACCTGGCTAAAGCTTCCACCGACATAATTCCGAACAAGTGACGTTTAACACCATTAAAAAGTGTTTTTATCAATCTTTCTACGACCCTATGCCGTGGCTGTTTTATATATTTAGGTGCTAAATAATGGAGCTCTTGTCAGGTCGGTTGTTACAGCTATAACAATTTATCTTCATTTAAAGATCTATTGATGTCACCTGTCATATTCTCTAATAAATTGACTGTCGATTTTCCGGGGATAAAACCAAATTGACTCTCATTTATTATTCTATGTATGTTTAGATGTTGCTGCAATTGTGCACCTATGAAATGCTCAAGAATCTTCATGAAAACTGAAACCGAACCCACTGGCCTGTAACATCCCATATCTTTTTTTGAACCTTTTTTGAAGATTGGTCTAAGATGCGTTACCTTCATAAAAGGTGGTATAACTCCAGTCTCAACAATTCTGTTGACTAAGTGTATTAATATCAATCTCAAGTGAAATACATTATTGGTTAAATCTTTTGGTTTGTCTCTGCTGCTAAGTAATGGATTCGCGGCATGATGGGTTGCTCTGCTCTGACTCACTCATGCGCAACACCAAGACAATGTGTGCTCATATCCTAGTCCTGATTTCCTGTTTAGTTTATTAATGACCCAATAGAGTGATTCTTAGTTCATCTTTTTGAAGTTCATACTTAATCTTTCTCCTACTGTATAATTTCCATGATAAAAACTATGTGCTAAAACAAATTTTTGTCTCTTCAATGATGAGATCATTGATGTCCTCGATTGCTGATTTGAAATTATTTTCAAATTTTTCTGTCAAGTCTTGTATGCTTTTATCATCTATCATTTTAAAATCACTCTTTATTGAATCTATTATTGTTGGTTTTCGTTTTTTATTGATAAATTGATTGATAATTTCCCAAGTTTTTTTGTGTTATGAAAGTTTTTAGAAAACAATTTATGGTAATAATTTCTTTTTTCTATACGAATCTTATTTGTCAGTTCGTTTCTGAGTGTTTTAAATTGATTCATTAATTCCACATTATTCCTATCTCTCTTCAACCTTTGCTATGTGAGATTTTTATTTTCAACCAATTGCTTGATATTGTTATTAAACCAAGGATTCTGTTCTTGTTTTTTATTCATTTTAACCTTAATAGTACTTTTATCATAGATGTTGTTAAATTTTTCAAGGACCACATTATATATATCTGATGGGTCTCTTAAATCTAGTATTGGCCAACAGTTCTCTTTTTGGATTAATTCATCTACTTTTTTAGTGCTAATCATATTTTTATATTCGTTCTCTATGTTATCTATAAGTGGATATTCAATTGAACTTATTTTCACCCCTGTCCAATAGTGATCCGATATTTTATTCTCAACCAGAAAAGCTATATAAGAATTTTCATTGTTCACTTTAACATTTACATGGTCCAAACAAGATGAAACCAACACATTATTATGAAACTCTTCTCTAGTGGGCCTCTGAATACTATTATATATACCATTAGAATATAACACACCCAGGTAATCATCCGATCCATATCTATTATTCAAATAACATATATTAATGTCACCCATCATTATAATATTCTTTTCATTTTTGATTTTATTCATGCCTAGAAATATTTCAAATTCTTCGTTAAAACGATTTATATTCTGATCAGGGGTCGATGAAATGCAACTATTAATATTGATTTTTCCCCATTATAGATTTTCAAACATAATAGTTCTGCGGATGCGAAATCATATAATCTATATGTTCTATTTTAAAATTCTCTCTATAAAATACACCTAATCCTCCGCCCCCTCGACCATGCTGCCTACATCTTAAAACATTAGAATATCCAGGAATCCCATTTAAAATCAACTTCTTCCTTTCTTGAATTGATTTCACTTAATACCATTACATCAATGTTACAGAGCACTTCATTTATTTCCGATTTCAATGTATCCCAGTGAACTTACATTAGTGCTTATACAGATAAATTCATTGAGAGTGTTATCTATCTGTTTTAAAAACGTTTTTGATTCGTTCCAGTCTTGAAAATTTACAAATTTATTATTAAAATTCAAATCATCTTCATCTAAGTCTTGCATTTACCAATAATGTTGCGATGAAACACAAATGCAGTATATTGAAAGGAAAAATTTCAAGGATGAAACTTACAAAAATTATGTAACAGAGCTAATCCGTGCTGCTCTATGCTACTCGGTAAGCAAATACTGATATATTATTGCCCACATAACCCCTCTATAATCGGTCTATAATTACAGGGATTAGTCGAGTCACCTTGTTTGAATAGAGGTTTTATTTTGGCTGATTTGAGGTGCTCGGGAAAATATCCCTCCTCGAAGCATCTATTAAAAATGGGAGCGAGAGTTTGAGATATAAAATTGGCTATTTTCTTCAGCGTAATATTACCTAGACTATCAATACCAGGACTGCAGTTGTTCTTTAGATTTTTAATAGTTGCCTCAACTTCAACTGGGCACGTTGGTCTCATAAAAACGTGTTATCGATCTGTATTGCAGGAAATTTATCACCAGTATTATCAGGGATATTGATAGTTTGAGCTTGTAATTTACCCACATTTGTGAAATAATTGTTGAGGGAGTGAGCATCAAGATCAGTACACTTGTCCTTGATACTGTCCTCACCTACCTTCGTTTATGCACTTCCACAACTTCATGCTGTTGTTATTACAATTTTCAATTTTCCCTTTATAGTAGACTTTCTTTGCATGATTTATGATTTTATTCAAACCATTACGATAAGCCTTATATTCATTCTTCAAGATATTGTTATTAGGATCTCTTCTGAGTCTAGAATGCATTTTGTCCCGCGTGATTATTGATCTCATGATGCCATCAGATATCCAGGGCTTCAGGGGACGAAGTCTGTTAGGTATTTCTTTTACCTTCTTACATTGATTGATGAGACTGGTCAAACGATCGACAAATTTATCCATAATAGTGTCAATGCTTCCATTCACGGTATAGATTTCTTCCCATTCTTCATTCCTTTTGCGTTCCAATAGTGCATGATAGTTGGCTCTAGTTAATGTGTTTATCAATTCGTTTCTATTATCCTTATTGATAGGAACCTTCACCAAGTTCAGTACAACCGCGTAGTGGTCAGTTATGGTTGTCCTAAATATAGCTACTTTAATGTACATAGAATGGTTGCCTGAATTTTTATAAAAAATGTGGTCAATGCAAGAATTTGTTGTGGTTGTTACTCTGGTATCACCAGTTATGTAAGACTTATAGCCATTACTATTGAAAATATGCAGATAATCTTGAACAGGAACACTAGTTGAATGTGTATTTATATTTATGTCTCCCGCCACACATACATTTATTCCTTTAGGAATCTTACTGATTTCATCACTCAGACTATCAAGAAAGTTATCAATATTTTGATTACTTGGTGATCTATAAACCCCAATCACCTTCACAATAAAATCATCAATTTTTAAGTCAGCACTAACTACATTGGCATCAGTAATATCGAGTGAAACTTCATTGAATCTCATACAATCTCTTATGTACATGCATAATCCATCACATATATTCTTTTTAGTGTACTTATTTATTGCCGTAAATCCAGGAATGTTGAAAATGAACGGCATATCTGCAGTCAACCAAGTCTCCTTAATATTACAATGTGAATATCAGTTTTCATTGAGGCAGCAAATAAACTGAACGAAATTAGCATCCAAACTACCTATATTCATAGACATAATATTGAAACACTCAGCATCTTCATTTCTGTCCTCGTGGAAGTGATAGTTCAAATAATCGTCGATTACATCTGTTTTTAAAATATTCAGAACTTCTTCAGTGTCATTCATAACTTATATCATCAGGTCCACTTCTCTTTTCCTTGTTCCATTCAACAAGCCCCTCACTATCTATGAATTAAAGTTTGTCTTCATTAGTTTGTCCACAGCATCATCTACTAGACTAGTTGTTAAGTTTCAGGTTTCCAGTTGAAGTTGAGGCAACTATTAAAAATCTAAAGAACAACTGCAGTCCTGGTATTGATAGTCTAGGTAATATTACGCTGAAGAAAATAGCCAATTTTATATCTCAAACTCTCGCTCCCATTTTTAATAGATGCTTCGAGGAGGGATATTTTCCCGAGCACCTCAATCAGCCAAAATAAAACCTCTATTCAAACAAGGTGACTCGACTAATCCCTGTAATTATAGACCGATTATAGAGGGGTTATGTGGGCAATAATATATCAGTATTTGCTTACCGAGTAGCATAGAGCAGCACGGATTAGCTCTGTTACATAATTTTTGTAAGTTTCATCCTTGAAATTTTTCCTTTCAATATACTGCATTTGTGTTTCATCGCAACATTATTGGTAAATGCAAGACTTAGATGAAGATGATTTGAATTTTAATAATAAATTTGTAAATTTTCAAGACTGGAACGAATCAAAAACGTTTTTAAAACAGATAGATAACACTCTCAATGAATTTATCTGTATAAGCACTAATGTAAGTTCACTGGGATACATTGAAATCGGAAATAAATGAAGTGCTCTGTAACATTGATGTAATGGTATTAAGTGAAATCAATTCAAGAAAGGAAGAAGTTGATTTTAAATGGGATTCCTGGATATTCTAATGTTTTAAGATGTAGGCAGCATGGTCGAGGGGGCGGAGGATTAGGTGTATTTTATAGAGAGAATTTTAAAATAGAACATATAGATTATATGATTTCGCATCCGCAGAACTATTATGTTTGAAAATCTATAATGGGGAAAAATCAATATTAATAGTTGCATTTCATCGACCCCCTGATCAGAATATAAATCGTTTTAACGAAGAATTTGAAATATTTCTAGGCATGAATAAAATCAAAAATGAAAAGAATATTATAATGATGGGTGACATTAATATATGTTATTTGAATAATAGATATGGATCGGATGATTACCTGGGTGTGTTATATTCTAATGGTATATATAATAGTATTCAGAGGCCCACTAGAGAAGAGTTTCATAATAATGTGTTGGTTTCATCTTGTTTGGACCATGTAAATGTTAAAGTGAACAATGAAAATTCTTATATAGCTTTTCTGGTTGAGAATAAAATATCGGATCACTATTGGACAGGGGTGAAAATAAGTTCAATTGAATATCCACTTATAGATAACATAGAGAACGAATATAAAAATATGATTAGCACTAAAAAAGTAGATGAATTAATCCAAAAAGAGAACTGTTGGCCAATACTAGATTTAAGAGACCCATCAGATATATATAATGTGGTCCTTGAAAAATTTAACAACATCTATGATAAAAGTACTATTAAGGTTAAAATGAATAAAAAACAAGAACAGAATCCTTGGTTTAATAACAATATCAAGCAATTGGTTGAAAATAAAAATCTCACATAGCAAAGGTTGAAGAGAGATAGGAATAATGTGGAATTAATGAATCAATTTAAAACACTCAGAAACGAACTGACAAATAAGATTCGTATAGAAAAAAGAAATTATTACCATAAATTGTTTTCTAAAAACTTTCATAACACAAAAAAACTTGGGAAATTATCAATCAATTTATCATAAAAAACGAAAACCAACAATAATAGATTCAATAAAGAGTGATTTTAAAATGATAGATGATAAAAGCATACAAGACTTGACAGAAAAATTTGAAAATAATTTCAAATCAGCAATCGAGGACATCAATGATCTCATCATTGAAGAGACAAAAATTTGTTTTAGCACATAGTTTTTATCATGGAAATTATACAGTAGGAGAAAGATTAAGTATGAACTTCAAAAAGATGAACTAAGAATCACTCTATTGGGTCATTAATAAACTAAACAGGAAATCAGGACTAGGATATGAGCACACATTGTCTTGGTGTTGCGCATGAGTGAGTCAGAGCAGAGCAACCCATCATGCCGCGAATCCATTACTTAGCAGCAGAGACAAACCAAAAGATTTAACCAATAATGTATTTCACTTGAGATTGATATTAATACACTTAGTCAACAGAATTGTTGAGACTGGAGTTATACCACCTTTTATGAAGGTACGCATCTTAGACCAATCTTCAAAAAAGGTTCAAAAAAAGATATGGGATGTTACAGGCCAGTGGGTTCGGTTTCAGTTTTCATGAAGATTCTTGAGCATTTCATAGGTGCACAATTGCAGCAACATCTAAACATACATAGAATAATAAATGAGAGTCAATTTGGTTTTATCCCCGGAAAATCGACAGTCAATTTATTAGAGAATATGACAGGTGACATCAATAGATCTTTAAATGAAGATAAATTGTTATAGCTGTAACAACCGACCTGACAAGAGCTCCATTATTTAGCACCTAAATATATAAAACAGCCACGGCATAGGGTCGTAGAAAGATTGATAAAAACACTTTTTAATGGTGTTAAACGTCACTTGTTCGGAATTATGTCGGTGGAAGCTTTAGCCAGGTTCACAGATTTGTCACGGAACTACTATAAGAACGAATATAGAGAAATGAACGAAATAGAATATACATTGAGAAATAGGAATTATAGAACCCAGAGATATAATAATGCCTACGGTGAAAGAGCTCCAGAATTCAGAATACCATTTCTGTTGAATTTATTGCCATTAGAGTTGACAATGTTGCAGAGTAAAATTAGATTCAAACAAAACTCAAAGTGCAGTTCATTAGGATAAATCATTTTGATCAGTTTCAGGAAATAAGTTGTGTTTTGTTTGTTCGAGTTTATGATTTTTTTATTGACCATCTATTATATTTTTTAAGTTTAAAAAATTTTAGTTTTTCAATGAAGATATATTATGATTTAATAAATATTTGTGTTGAAGTCAGTTTAAATTAAGTTAATTTATGGTGCGATGGACAAAAGATAACAATCAGTTACAAAAATGAAAAAATATAATCAGGTAAATTGAGAAATATAATTATTGTTATTCATTGTTTTTTATTGTATGTAAAGGATTATTTTTATATATCCCTCAAATAGCTTACAGCAAGAGAGATATCATCGCACTATTGTAATACTCAAATAAATTAATTAATTAGTCTTATCAGCAACCTTGCTAAAACAATGAAGAAACCAATAAAGACAAGAATTGTTTCTTTCTTAAATCTTAACAAAATAATCAACAAATACCAATTCGGTTTCCAAAATGGTGAAAGTACATCTGATGCTCTAATAAAATTCATCAATAATTTATATGAAAAAATAAACTCTAATAAGAAAACTATTGCGGTCTTCCTGGATATACGCAAAGCTTTTGATACAATACCTCATAATACTTCGTTCAATTAACTGGAGTCCTATGGCTTCAGAGGAGTCTCGCTTAAATTGTTCAAAAGCTATCTGAGTAATAGAACCCAGTCCCTAACCATAAATGATCAATCTAGTGTAACCAACTTAACTTCTTATGGTATTCCTTAAGGTACTGTACTTTATCCCATCCTTTTCATACTCTATGTAAATGAATTTTCAAATTTAAGACTTCTAAACTCAGCTGTGATATCCTTTGCAGATGATACTGCAGCTTTTTTTCACGGTAATTCATGGAATGAAGTTCATACCATAGCTGAAAATAATATGCTTTTAATTAAGAAGTGGTTAGATAAGAATACCTTAAGTTTGAAAAAAACTAATTACATATTTTTCTCTGCAAATAGAGTAGGGCAGCCTAACGAGAATCAAGATTTGAGACTCCATTCTCAGTGCAATTTAAACTTGGGTGATTATGATTGTCCCACCATTAAGAAAGTCAATAATACTAAGTACTTGGGGATCATAATTGATGAAAACCTTAAATGGGATGTTCATATTAAATACATATGTAGAAAAATTAGATTTTTATCTTTTAAATTCCACCAAGTTAACAGAATTCTTAATAAGAACCACTTGAAAATGATGTATCATGCTATAGTCAAGTCAATTCTGCAGTATGGCATAGTTGTTTGGGGAGGCTGTTTCAACTGTCATATTGCTGAATTATTTGTAGCACAAAAACTGATAATTAAAACTATATTAAGCAAACCCAGGCTCTATCCAACGGATATGGTTTTTAGTGATTTTGAGGTCATGACTCAATTATACATAAAAACCGTAATTGAGTACTAAATAAAATATAGATCCGATTTTTCTCTCATAATAAACTCTACACTCAATTATTATAATCTGAGGGCCACTGCTAACAAATATTTAACCTATAACACTAATATTAAATGTATAAGGAGGCAGTTAATTTACATAGGTACTAAAATAATAAACCTCATTCCAAATCACTTTCTCATAGACAATAAGATCAGCGGAAAAATTAAACTTGATATAAAGAACTGGACATACAGTAATTTCTTCATCCATTTCGATATATGACTCGAGATTTCTCCTCCAGCATTGTTTTTCTATTAGTTTTTTCATTTTTCAGTGGACTGGCTTGCCTTTATTTTAAGTACCTATTCCTCTGTTTTCTTCCTTCCTCCCATTTCTCTCTTCCCTTTTCCCTCATTACTTCTCTCCTCTTCTCTACCTCCTGCCTATTACATGGGAAACCATAGCTGGCTAGGTATCTTCCTCTCTTTTTTCTCTTCTCCAACACACCCAATCACAAAGCCCATGGTTTTTTATATTTGTTACATTTTATTGTGTTTTATTTGTTTCGTAATTCTTTGTAATTTTGTTTTGTCTTGCTTCGTGTGTTTTTAATAATAAATAATAGAATATACTTGGAAGTTGGATACGGGACAAGTGAAATGTATTATTGAATAAAAAATATAGAAAATTCTATTTCAATTTGAATTTGAAGTTAATTATTATACTAAAAAAGCAATTTTTGTTTGAATATGTGTGTTTGTGGTATGTATGTATGTCGGACGGATCTCGAAAACGGCTCTAACGATTTTGATTAAATCAGGAATATAGTGGGTTTGCTACGAAAAACATTATTTTGGAAAAGGTCTCAACTCTGGGAAGATTCGCTGAAGTTCCTTCAGAAAGGATTATTGGTCCCTCAAGTAATCAGACAAAAAGTTTCCATATTCTGTTGAAAACGTAAAAGGGTGTGAGCAAATGGAAAAGATTATAAAAGCTGTAGTTGAGTTACCAAATTTGGTGACCTTATTTCAAAACATTTGTAGTATTCATGGAACATCTAGAAGAATAGGTTCAGAAAGTGATCGGATTATAGCAAAAGGAATTATTTAAAATTGATCTTTCCAAACATATGGTAGTTGAATGTAATGTTCATTTTGAGGTGTTAGAAATGCGATTAATTTCTTCCACTTCTGTTGTATTCGTTCCTCTGTTGATCCATGTTTGAACGCAGCCATGGCCTTGAGAGAGCCAGTTGCACTGTCTGTTAATTCATAATCCGGACTGACCACGAGAATGAATCAGAGAAGCCTTCTATTAAAAAAACCCCTGCTCTGATTGATTCTCATGAAATTTAATCCTGATTGAAATTGAACAGGCTTTCGTGCTAATGGACCTGATATTTTCATGTTTCAAAATAAGCTAAAAACTGAATCGAAAAAACATTATATTCCATCAACTGCTCCTATTTCCTTTCATGATGTCATTACATGATACATGACAAATCTATTGATAATAGATCACAAGTAGAAAATAGAGTTGTCAATTAAGATAGAAATTAAATTGAGTTACATGTTAGTTTAAATCTAAATTTTCTTCCCTAAGCTTTTGGTTGAAACTAAGATCAAAGAAAGAAATCATATACGGTAATGGTAGTTAATAAACAAAGTGATTGAATAAACTCTATTCAGATTTATGCAAATTCACATTAAAGTGATCCCACTTTGATATTTATGATGGTAAAGTTTAGTACATGAGAAATCAACCACAATAGTTCTGTGGGTAGATGACACAAGTTGATAAGTCACATTTTTGACCATATTGAGTTATGCATATGGTTGTGTTCAGAAAAATTAGATCTATAAGATGGTATAACTAAATATGTTGTACCTTTTTAAATAGCTGAGATATAGACCTTGCTTAAGCCTGATACTGCATTTTCTTCCAAACCCCAAGTTGACAAATATTGATAAGTACATATATCTCAACACTCTTCTACCGGTTTGTATTATAATCCAATTATCAAAAGATGACAAAATTTGATAAGTGTATGTACTGGTAGGCTATTATAAATCTGAAAATCAATAACCCATATTGAGAACTACATAACCCATACAACTTTGCAAACAGTTCAAGTTTGGTTAACTTGATCAATACTTGTAAATAATATCAATTAATTTTTAAAACATATATTCAAATTTCTATAAAATCGATTTTTAAGATATTACCTATACTGTTACATTGTGATTTGAAACATTTGACAGATGGCAAAACATGATATCTCTGACATCACTTGCAAAAATTCTCAATAGTTAATTTAAATAAATTGTTTTATCCCTTGATATTTAAATAGTCGAGGATCAGCTGATTATATTAGTGTAAAATGGGTAAGACTATTTAAATAGTCGAGGATCATCTGATTATATTAGTGTAAAATGGGTAAGAAAAAATATTATAGAATGTTTGCAGCTATGCCAAACTTTCAAATTGCTCTCCTGAAAAGTTTACAAATCATGACTTATCAGCTTGTGTCATCTACCCACAGAGTTATACTAGCTATTATGAATTGACTCTTATATGTATGAATGGACTTCCATGTAAGAAAGAATCAGTGGATTGGCTGCTTTTACACCTTTGGATAAGTGAAACGAGAAGTAAGCGACAGGCTATGTCAAAAATTCCAGAATAAGCAAGAGATCCATGGATACCAGAGTCATTAAATTCCGAATCCAAAATATTCCGCCCAATATTCTACATAATTCGCTGCAATCAGACTAATATTCTACAGAACACTCCCAACACATCAATTAATTATTCGAATTATTTGACTCAATCATTTTCATGCCAAGTTGTGACCTAATCTCAAAAACTATTATAACAATTTTGATAGAGTTTAGATTATGAATGCTTCACAAAAATAATCGTATCTTTTAATTCCCGTAGCGGAGCACGGGTGTCCTGCTAGTCTTCTATATAAATAAAAATCGAGCCTCAAATTTTGACGTTCAATAAATTTTTTATGTGTGCACCGAATTTGATTATTTTTGTTTAGTTGTGTTTGTTATGTTCAGTAGCAGGTGTATGGCCTATCAAATCTATGATCAGACTTCAGGACTCTTTCCTACGATCCTTCAAAGTTTACATGTAATCCTTATGGAAGAATATTTGTGAGCTGGCCACACACAGAAATAAGCATCAGCTGTTATAATCATTGCGTCATCCAACAGCTGTCGGTAATCTGTTTTTCTTGGTTTGTTTCATTTGAGCTTGTGCTTGTTATATCGGGGGTATCATATAGTCCTGGTTTATTAGCTGTAGTTTTCTGTATATCTGGTGGCGGGTTGTTGGGTGTTGGGTTCTGGGTTTTTTGGTGATTTGATCTGGACGCATGCTAATGTGTAGTTTGTACTTATTTGATGAGGTGGCGGTTTGTAATTTTGTCATAATTATTCTGAGTGTTATCATTATTTGTGTTAAATCGATCACGGCCATAATAATATTTCTTTCATAGGTTTGCTGTGGATAATGGTTTGTTTGACGATTCTGAAAACTTCTATTATTCCAGCTGTTATTTTGATTATGATTATAGCGGCGTTTAAATGAGGGGTAGATCGTGAGCAATCATATGGTACTGATTCATAATTTTGGCTGTTATACTGATTAAATTTTGAGTTATGTTGATTTGTGCGTATCTCTGGTCTGAACGGTGGTTTGATATTGCCATCACAGACTGTATGCCATATAAATGATTTATCAGCTGTTTGCAATCAGTAATGGGTTGTGTGGCGAGCCATTCTAACTTGATACGGTAGCTTCTTTAAAATAATACTTGCTAATGCCGATTCATTAATGGGCTCGCTCAATTGAGAATTTTTAAACTGTAGGGCAGTGACGAAAGTGGTACATGCACCGTCTAAGTTAGGGTTGAAATCGCATGATATGATGTCCGCTAGCACGTCCAACTGTTTACTTCTGCTCCAATACTGTTCCAGGAAGACAGCTACAAACTCATCCAATGATGTAAATTCATGGGCTCTACTCCGAAAGAACATCAGGGGTTCGCCAATCAATAAACTAGTCAAACGAAGACGCCAAAAATTCCAAGAGGTGGGTGTTAATGATTGAACTAGTTTTATCTGATCTATAAATTCTTTAGGTTGGAGATAGCGGTCTGTATTGTCAAAACGGCCTAATTCATTGAAACTGTGTAGTGAATCAAACGTTGCTATGGGAATAGGCTCTATATTCTCGTGCGGAAATTGATGTATTTGACTTTCAAGTTGTACTACTTCTCTTGGGCCTGTTTCCAATGACTAGAAGCTTCTGTTTCATTATCTACTACTTCGGCATTTAATTCAGATGAAAATAATTGCTGTTCTCCAACGGCTGTCTCCAATGAATTAAGTTGTACTTTGTTTTGATTTATATCAGAATTTAGGTGAGCTATTTGTGTAGATTTACTATTCTGTTGTTTATTTATGGAAATAAGTTGACTATTGTTCCTGTTTGTAGCTATTTCATGAATGGTGAAGTGTTTTGTGCTGGTAGGTTATCTATTCTTTCGCAGTCTCCTACCCATTCTTACCGATGTATCCTTCAGTGATTCCCGCATTTCCTTCATTTCCGCCTTCAAGTCCTTCATTGCCATGGTCATTGTTTTTTCTAAACTATTAGAAAATGACTTGATCATCCCCTCTACTATAACCCTTCTTATTGCTTCTTGGGAGACATTTAACGGTTTATTACTGTTCACAGGATTCTTGGCGGTGATTGAAGAGATCTGGGCGTTGGACTCCATTCGCCCCCCTCAGCGTCGATCTCCGCTACTATCGCCGTCTGCAGTGTGTCTGCTACCTTACTTTGCGTGGACGAAAAGAGACTCATATTTTAAAATGGATTAAGTGTCAAGTGTTTGTTAAAAAAGTGAAAGTTTTGGCCAACAAGGCATTAATAAGGACACAAATGAGGATAGGCCTATGGACATTACAAGCCAGGTAACCTATTTATTACTTAAGCTCTTATAATATAATAATACTATTCATTGATTTCTGACTAGCAGTTTAGGCTTATAAAATATAATCTCTCTCTATAAACAGGTATTTTTTACAGTAATAATAATATAAAATTTTCTTTAAAACATATAATTTCTCTTTATTTAAAGCTATTGATTCCCCAAAAAGTAATACAAATTTCCTTCGCTTTTCTCACAAAACTCGTATAAGTTATCTATAATTTTCAATATGGTTATTGACTAATTTCAATAATTATTCAATGAGCTTGGCTCTCATCATCAGTCCCACGTTGGTACGACATGTCTTTTGCCGTATCCGTGGCACACGTTGGGCGCCATGTCTTTGTGTCACGTTATTCTTTATATTAAAACGATTAGCCTCCTGCTTGGCATCAGTCGGTAAAGCATGAGATTTAATATATTAGGTCGTGGTTTTCTAATAGTATTCAGTCTTAAAAAATCTTGATAGGCCTAGATATGG
Organism: Nilaparvata lugens; assembly: GCF_014356525.2. Classification (NCBI taxonomy): domain Eukaryota; kingdom Metazoa; phylum Arthropoda; class Insecta; order Hemiptera; family Delphacidae; genus Nilaparvata; species Nilaparvata lugens. The sequence goes on from NC_052504.1 coordinate 50,684,126, forward strand.
GCTTCTCCTATAACTCTTGTAATTCAATAAATAATAAATATATATATAAAAATGATACTTATACTATAGAGATGAGGAATAAAAATAAATTGCACACCATGAAAATTTCACACATATATTACACAAATAATGCAAAGATCAATCGAGGCAAAAAATATATAGAGCGATAAAAAATATAATATAAAAAATAGAACAATAATTTTTATCAGCAAAATATCACAGGCTAAACTTTATATTCTAGATTAATGGCACGAATCATTACCATGTGCCTTTATCTTAAATCATATGCATTCTTTGGCATGTAGCTGAGACATGCACTTGCTAATACTTGTCGACTTGGATAATTCAATCAAAAATATGTGCTCTAAGATCAGCTTGATAAATTAGCCACTAATAATCCAAATATATATATATATTAAAATCTCTAGTACTTAGTAGATTTTTTGTATCGATATATATTTTTATCTCAGGGTGCAAGATTCGGCACCTGACGGAATAGGTAGAGCCATTCATCTAGTGAATTAGAACTATAATAAATTATCGCAAATTGTATTGCAAAAAATTAAATATTGTATGCATACGTTTGATAGCCTAGATTTCGTACTTCTTTGATTAAATAGAAATTTCTAAAATATTGATCTATATTTTCTTTCAATTAAATACCCTTAATACTAATTTTTACTTGCGCAAGTATTACTCTTATTAATTTCTCATTTATAATAACCCTTTCGGCGAGCTAGCTTTGATCATCAGATTATTCGAAGCACTAGGGCGCCCATCACTAAATTCAAATTTTAATCACTCACGTGTCGAAAATCTTCTTGTAAGCCGCCGATGTCGATCCAACTCCATGCGGTCCGGGAATATGGTAGCCGGAATCGTCTCCTCCAAGGGGTTATAAATTTAATTAAAAATGAAAATGACTTCTGCTTCACAATAGCATCACGAAGTCTTTTAAGAAATTTAATAATTTACTTTAAATTTAATTTTTACAAAATTATTAATAAGGTACTTCGCTCTAAAATATTTGGGGTCCTCTTATGGTGGCATTTGGCTGGCGAGTGCTGGTTCTTCCTTTCAAGTTTTACAGATCCTCTTTCCGACTTTCAAATTAGCATAAAATTTAAATATCTTAATCCTCCGCCATTAAATTCAAATAGATCTTACAAAAAATGCCAAAATATTGCTTAGATTATATGATTAATAATTTCTTTGCATTCGAGCCATATTGATAACATAGATTACACAAATTTTTACACAAAATCTAGTACATTTATATAAATATATAAATATTTTTGAATTGGCCTACAGTTGCCGCCTATTAACTGCCGTTTTACTATTGGTGCATGCAAATTTTATTCGGTATTCATGCGCCTGGTAACTCTTATTTCCTGAATACATTAAATTATTTTTATTTGGTTTTTTATTTATGCTCTTTGCATGCTAGTTAATATTCTATACATTAATATTAATTCCATGCTACCTAATAATTAGCCACGTGGACGGGTGTTTTTTCACATTGCACACCATCCGAATGCAATAAAGCTCTGCCAAGGGGTTTTGGTCAGATTCTACGTTCTTCGGTTTGATCGATCTCTAGGTCACCGATCCGTGAATACATCTACATAACCTCAATCTTCAAATATTTTATATAATAATCTATTTATGAGCATAAACTTCCTTCAAATCCTTTTTAGGTTCTTGTACCATTTAGCCAGAACAAGCTGATGCTATCTAATCTTGGTATTATCTGCTTGGCGATATTAGCCAATTACTTTATTTTTAGACCTATTACTATTTCTGTTAGGGCTTTTTATCTACCCAGATTTAATATGTTACACTATCTATGAATTAAAGTTTGTCTTCATAGTTTGTCCCGCATCATCTACTGACTGTGTTAAGTTTCAGGTTTTCAGTGTGTCTAGACAAAGCCAGAAACGCATCGCAGGGCATGCGTTATAGATTTCATTCTCTTTGTACTTAATTCTGATTAGAATAACATTTTTATGAGTAGCCCTTGTGCTTCATGGATTGTGTGGAGTGCAAAATCCCTCTCCACTTTATAGTATCATCCACCATAAGTTTTTCCTCTTGGGTGAAGGTTACTATCAAAGTGGGGTTGTATCAGATGTATTCCCCATTTCTGTAAGTAGGCAAAATTGAGATAGCTCTTTCATTCAGCGTCGTAATATTTTCATAGACAGTGGAAAGGACAAAACAAACATCGATAGGACATCTACGAGTTACCGTTTGTTTTGTAAAAGGTTCGCAGAATTCTGAAATTTCATGCCATCTTGTGGCATTATTAATTCTCTCAATATAGGGTATTTGGTTTGCGTCACCAACTACAACTATTTCTGAGGCCTTACTCAAGTTAGCAATAAAACCGATGTAACCCGCATGCATAAGTAGAGCTTCATCAATAGAAACTCTATCGTATGTTTTATTCTGATTATGATTCATTATATATGAGCCAACTGTCCTGTAATCAAGCCTAAGACGATAACAATGTTTTCGACCATACCTTTCAATGACAGTTTCACGGATTGCTTTAATACCTGCCTGTGTTTGAGTGAGTACTAGATCCTTGCCAGGCTCATGATGCGAGACTATAAAGTAAGATTTACCACAGCCGGGAAAACCGTCATACCATTTTATTTTAGGAAGTTTACACTCATGAAGAGTTATTCTATTTATAGTTTTTATTATTTCACTATTCAGCATAAGTGTAGTATAACGTGTGACTAAAACATATCGTTCTTTAGTAGAGAATTTTAAAGTATCCTCTTGAAATTCTACCTAACTTCCACCCTGCTCAAGCAATATCCCATTCGGTATTTAGAGTTTGTTTTGAATAGGAATCTTTTCAAATTATTATCATAGATGTTCATATTGTTATTCAGGACGCTTATTAGTTCATCACCTGATAATGACATGTTTCTATGCGTGATCCTAAGAAGATTTTTTTATATATTTTAGCATTTTCGTTATCAGTGTTTTGAAGTAGGGTCCGTAATTCAATCATGGAGTTTATGAATGCTTCACGTTTATTATTACCTTCAAAGAATCCTACAGTGTACTCAATTCCCAGACTATCAGATAGCTTAGGTGTATTAAGAAAATTAATTTCACAATAACCTCGATAATAAAAAATAAACTTCAAATCTCTAGCTCCTATGACAGTACTCAAGAGTTCAGTGGCAGTAATATCAAAATAAGTTTCACCCAGATTGTTAAAAGAATCAATTCTTATAATCAAAGGTAATTGAATTTACTCCAATTATTTATTCTATTCAAAAGATCAATAAGTAACCCATTTTCACCATCATTTAATATGAAAATAGGAATGTTTTTATCAGAAAACAAAACTCTTATACAACTAGAATCCCGTAACACATTCAGGTGATTCCATTCTTCAAGAGAGAAATATTTTTTATTTCTAAGCAGAGAGAGACCTTTGGATGTTTTAATACTATTTCCTATTTTCGTAAAAGATATCATCACATCAACCCTCTCACCATATTATAAACCAGACTTATCTTACTTTTATCAGTATTAGTTGTTACGTAGAAACTATCAATTTTGTGTTGGGTTGATTGCTTGATTTTACTATCACTATTATTTCTATTTATCCTCAGTATATTAAATATTTTTCTTTCAGATTCCATAATCAGTTCTATCAATTATTTGTAACGCTTTTTGATAAGAAGGGCACTCTCTGTCATCTACTTTGTGATCGAAAGCTTTTTTTATCATTGCGGCAATTTAAACATGAGGGCTTTTTGTCTCTATTAGGGCACTCTTCAACATCATGTCCTGTAGTGGAACAGTGAGCACAGGTGTTTTGTGCTTGAGTGCAATGCTTACTGATATGTCCAATTTTTTGGCACTTGAAGCAACGAGAGACGGCAACATAGTCTCCAACTCGGCACACCCTCCAATCAATACCAATCCGCTATTTGTTAATAAATTCTTTTCTTAATTCACCAGTGCACTCCACTACCCAATGTACGGTGTTTTTGTTTTTCGGTCCTATTTTAAAAATCGGCCTGAAGTTTTTCAAGAAATTTTCACTACTCAATGACGATGACTCGACATTTCTCTCAAACACATTGTTTGTCAATTCAGCAGCAGTTATCTGTAGCGACGTGATACAGAATTATTCTTTGCAATTTGGATTGTGGCTCGCTCACCTTCATGCTTGGATGTTGCAGGACCTTATCACCCAAAATATTTTCTTTATTGGCCCTTGGGTGAAGCACTAACAGCACACCCCCACCACGGACATCAACGGCTTTTTTTAAGTTCAAATTTTGTTCACAGGTGATGTTCTTCTTTATTGTTTCTCGAATTTTTCCGCTTTGTTCCTTTTCCGTTCCATTTATTTTTGCTGGCTTCAGGATGATAACATTCTCCTTGGGCGACAGCTTCTTGGTCCGGGGCAGAGACTCCCTGGCTGCAGCAGTGGAGGCGGCACTCGATAATGTAGAAGGTGCGGTCCTCTTCTTTGGCAGTTGCACGGCCTCAGCAAATGAGATCGGCTTGTTGTGGCTTTTTGCAACTTCACTTGCTAGTTTATTCACACTCTGCTCCAGAGTGTGAATTTTTCCAAACATTTCCGCGTTGTTTTCTTGTATATTTTGCTTAACATCTATTCTTTCGATACTAATGTTAAGTATCGTTTTTAAAAACGAATCATAGTCCTCTCTGGATACTTTTTTTCCACAATAATTTCACCCCCCCCCCATTTTAGAAATTTTTCTTGTATATTTTGCTTAACATCTATTCTTTCGATACTAATGTTAAGTATCGTTTTTAAAAACGAATCATAGTCCTCTCTGGATACTTTTTTTCCACAATAATTTCACCCCCCCCCCATTTTAGAAATTTTTCTTGTATATTTTGAAGAGAACGTACCTCGAAACGTATTCCGCTATCATTTTTACTTTTCGGTGGCAATTCGGGAGGCATATTCATTTCATCCTTTTCCTCCTCTTCCTCGAGCTGCACGGATGGTGGTAGTTTTGTTGGCGTATTTATTGACCAATGGATCATCTTAAGGCTGATAGATCCAAAACACCATAATTTATTGATAGTTTTTCATAATTTATTGAACCTATTTTTCAAAGCGAGCAATGTTCAAAAGAGAAATTTGGTGACACACTTTTCACTCAGAAAAAGACGTTGAGTAGTTTTCACTGTGAAATGCTGACTAGACTACTGGTTGTTGGTGTTGACACCACTTGTTCCACTTTCACTACTAATACTACTCTACACTAAATATTCGCTACGATCTGCACTCTACGAAGGTCTGATTACGACTGAAGGTATTTTACCTGAATGATTATGATTTCATCCGATGAGAGCTTATTTCACATAATAATAACAGCTGGCATCAAAAGTAAGAATGTCAAACATGATTGAAATTGAAACAGTGGCTATCATCGACATTATTATCTCCATCTGATCTCAAGTAACCAAATTATAGTAAGATTCACATCAATGTGTCAGCATATGTAACATATGAATGGGGAGCATCAATGCTATAAATGGGGAATACTGACAGTCAACGAACTGTTATGCATATTCTCCAATATTTTTTTCGAAAGCTACCTTCTATTTTCTCAATGTTTGAGAATCTCAATGATCAACAATCAATGTTTGAGAATAATTGATTCATGGGAGAAGCGCCTTACTTCTATGGAAGATATTCTTACATTAGGAAAAGCAACAACAGCTATTTGGCCGTTTTAATGAATAACCCCTTTCTTTCGCCCAAGTTAAATTTTGGCCGAATTTTCCCATTCTTTGCAAACAGAGTCCACAACAGACACTTCTGTAATATTTTAATAATACCCTCCATATATCATACTGAATTATTAAAATTTCATCGAAATTGTCTAAGCAGTTCTCGCGATCTGTCGGATATACTATCAAAATTAGTCTTGATAGAATAGGATCAATCGATAGAAGCAACTCCCGTCATAAAAGTTTGTTTTATGAAAAATAAAAATTATCTTTACTCCCAGGAATAGCTCTGATTGAAGCAGCAGTGCCCAATCAATTGATTCTCGATAAATGCATTTTAATAAGTTCTTCAACTTGGTGCCAACCTAATGAAGACATCTCAACTTGATGCCAACCTGACAAAATATTATTAGTTTAGTTGCCAGTTAACAACTACTGTTTTGAAGAGGTACTTTCTCTAGATTATAGTTCTATAGTAACATATGATATGGACATTTCTATTATAATTGAGGGATTGGGAGAAGAAGAATACACATGCTAAAAGACGAACTTTAAACCCTCAAAAACCACCCTTAGAGTTGAAATATCGTACAAAAGATTTCTTAGTGAGCACCTAGGACGTAAAAGGAAGCTATATTCCAAGTTTTGTTGCAATCCATTCAGTAGTTTTCCAGAAATCGTGATCAGTGAGTCAGTGAGTCAGTGAGTCAGTGAGTGAGTGAGTCAGTGAATCAGTGAGATAAGAATTTTATAAGTATAGATGTGTTAATTCAACCAATTGAATAAATTCCTTCATGAGTTAAGGAAGATAAGTGTCACTTTTTGTGTAGTTGAGAAGTTGATATTGTGGTAATTATTCATATTGATAATGAAAAAGACTAAGAAATTGTCAAAAACCACTGATTTATTGATAATTTCGAAAGACCGGTTTCGGTTATTACACCATTGTCAATCTCTGATGAACTAAAGCTAAATACAAACAAGAGCAGCAGAATTTTTACTAGAAGGCGATTACTGCTATTACTTCTTTCTCGAGTATTTCAGTTATTCCACTCAATTCAAGTAGTCTGTAGAAACTTTTTTTTTTCACTTTTCAGTGTAATTTTAATGAATTTCTCAGTGTATTTATGAATGCTCTCACACTATAAGATAAGAAATATAGACTTCCTTTCCTATAAGTTAATTTTATTGATTTGACAAATAGAGTTCATCTCAAAGCTTTCAGCATGAATGACTTCAGCATCAACGTTGAGTGCTCTTGATATTCTAGTGAGTAATCTGGTTCATGAGTGGTACTTTCTGTTTGAGCATCTCGTATTCACATCAAAGCCGTTGGTGGAATAAGAAATGGGCAACTGTATGATATAAAAAACTAGTGAGTAGGGTGAGTTTTTCCTCTCTTATTAATGCTTCTCTCTAGTTGTCTCCTCATTGGATATCTCCTGAGCACTAGTTCATTGATCCCATTTACAGTTCACGTACTTGTAATTCAGGGTTTCTAGAGTGATGCCATAATGAAATCTCCCATGATTTATTCATCATCCCGATGTTGTGTAACTGAGTAAGACTGGATGCATGACAATATAGAGGGAGTACTTGCACTTGAACATCAAGACTCTAATCTGATGAATTTTATATTGCAGTTTGAGACAATAGCCGGAGAGAGTAATTGCGAGTCGTAAAAAGAGAGCAGGGTTTTGAGTGAGTAAGGGGTCGGGGTTTTATTATGAAGACTCTCAAGGAATGAGTGGTTAAAAGGGTGAGGGACAGTAAGGAGGTGGTGAGAGGGGATTTGGAGGGGGTGGGAGGAAAATGGCAAGGAGCGTGCACTCTAATCGCTGTTTATCATGGCCAGTAGAAGCATGCATAATCCATACAGAGTGGGGTCGGCACATAACAGACACAGCACCGTGTGCATGGCTAATCACGGATTCGCACAGCAAGTGCCTTCTAAGCTCACACAACAAGCCAGCACAATTGAATAATTAAAATAATTACGTTGTATCAGACAAATTGCACCTGTGATTCATGTCTTCTATGAACACACATTGTCTTGGTGTTGCGCATGAGTGAGTCAGAGCAGAGCAACCCATCATGCCGCGAATCCATTACTTAGCAGCAGAGACACTGTTCTGCAAATTGAGATTATTCATTCAAACTTTCTGAACAAAATATGATAATATACCTGCAATAATTAAATCACATAATATTAACATAATGCATAGTTGGTCCACATAATGCATAGTTAGTCCTATGGAAATGTGCTCTGTTTTAATCATGATTGATAATTTCCAATTATTTTTGTATCAATTCCAATAATACCCTTATTGGGAGGACTCAGGAATATTGTTGATGCAAAGTGTTTAAACAGATTTCAAATTTCCTTTCAAATGGTGGAAAATGATACCGTGAATAGAATCACTACCATCAATAATAATCGAATGAAATCCTCTCAGTACTATGAACCATCCTAGAACCACTTGTAGTCAGTTAGACCACAAATATTTAAAAAGTTATTGTCATTGCAGGATTCATAGCTGAATTTTCAAGAAATTTCATCATCAGATATAATATTGTGTTGTTCATTATAATAGTTTCTGTTGAAAATTTCTGAATTTCCAGTTTTATAACAAAATTTTATATTTATCTCATTTTTTGGACAAATTTTATATTCTATATGTGTTTATCAAATAGTTGTAAAGGTTTAAGAACAAAAAGTTTTTTTGGAAGTGAATTTTTCATGAAGAAATTTAAAAGGCGAGATTACCTAAGACCTTGTTAAAAAGTTACCAAAGACCTATTAGTGAAATTTTGTTCGATTTTTGTATTTTTCATCTGTGAGCCAATATCTTAGGATAATCTATCTATCATTTTATAAATTTATTTCATCAATCGATAAATGAGTGCATATGCATATCCTCTCCTATTTTATAAGGCGAGCAATTCCTGTATTTTTATATTGGTTATTTATATATATTTATATCTGGTTATTTATGTTCAACGGATCTCGAAAACGGCTCTCACGATTTTCACGAAATTTGGAACATAGTAGGATTATGACATAAAAATTCGATTGCACTAGGTCTCATCCTTGGGAAAACTCGCTGAACTGCATTAAAAGGATAATTCATTTTTGACTGAAACAGCTGAGACTTTCGTCGCCTGTGGATAGTAAAAAGTGAGCGTGTGATTCTGTGAAAAATAGGAATATCGCATTCCCGAAATTCATAAGCTGACGTATAGCCAGCTGTGAAATATAAACACAATCATTCTAGAGAATTGTGTTCTGTTTCTCTGTAAATAGAAATAGCAAGCGAAGCTCGGTGTCCCGATATTACATTACAATTAAACGAGCTCTGTTTAGATATTTTTATGTATCATATATATAATATATCATATATATAATATATGATATAAAAAAATATATATATAAACAGGATACACACGACACGGATAGATTTATAGTCTTATTCGTATATATATATATATATATATATATATATATAGTTGGGGTTTATAATCTTGAAATCCCAATTAAGAAATATCCACTAATACTTTGGCCTATTTTTAGTGAATAAATTTAAATTAGTTCCATATTTTTATATTTTAAAAGGCTCATTGTATTTCTTAATTGCTCCAAATAACTCAATCAATTAATAGGCCTAAGTTACACATGTGGTGGTGATAGGTGATGGAATATGCAGGGAAATTTGGCAATATATATATATATATATATTATATATATATATATATTATTGATCAACTCACCAATATATATAGTCCTCATAAAACCGGTCGACACAATACGACAGCGACATATATGTGTTATCTCTCCTTCACATATGAAGCACTTTCAGTCTTCTTCAATATACCGTGATTGACAGCTCGTCTTCTGTATTCCTCGCTCTAGAAGGCTGTGACTCAAAACCATTCCCAGTTGACACTTGTGTTCGCTTGTTTTGGTTGAACCAGTTTCCTTGGTTTTGGTTAGCATTTGAATTATTATTGTGTTGAATAAATTTACTGTTGGAATTCCTCTCATTATCCTCAACTTGACCTTCCTGTTGTTGATTTCTCCCTCTTTGATTATAATTAGTTTGCCTGTTATTGTTTTCATTGCTGTAAGTCGATCCATAACCTAATCTAGAGTTAGAAACAGTGTGAATACGTCAAAGAGATCTTTCTAATTCCTTGAAATTCTGTGAATTTTCAGCGGCAATTATTAACTAAATTTGTTCAGTAATCCTTTCAAAAAGATAGAGATTAGGCTAGACTCAGATAATGGTTCGTCCAAAAAAGTATTTTTGTATCTTAAGCTAGCAGCATAAGCTGGGAAGGTTATGTGGTTTTTTGGTTGAAATTTAATATTAAGAATGTCGAATAAACATTCTTGTTGTAATTCGGTTGACCAGTATCTCTGTTTGAAGTTAGCCAGAAATTCGTCCAACGACTGGAATTCATCTTTTTCAGATAAAAATGAAAATAATGCATCTGATTTTAGAAGAGAACAAAGTTGTAGTTTCCATTCAAACCAAGACATACCATTCAGCTCTTGTACAGTTTGTATTTGGCGAATAAATTCATTGGCATTCAAGGATTTATTCTGGGGGTCTAACACTCCTAAGGTAGGTGTTATTTGGCTAAACCTACGCTGTTCTAGGTTACCAGAACTAGTAATATTCATTTTATCTACTCTTAGGTTCAATCTCTTAATAGACTCAGTTGTACCAGTCATATGTTCTTCTAATTTATCATTAGTTTCTTGCAATCAAACTGTACACTGTTCATTTTTCTGTGCAACAAGTTCTAATTTACCTATTAGGTTAGCCTGTTTATTTCCTAACCTCTCTAGAGTCGTTACAATACCCTCTTGTTTCTCCTGTAAAATATCGACTTTTTGATTAATATTTGCCGCTAGAGCATCTACTTTCTCTACTACAATAGAATCAATGCTCTCATATATATATATATATATAGTTGAAGTTTATAATCTTGAAATCCCAATTTAGAAATATCCACTACTACTTTGGCCTACTTTTAGTGAATAAATTCAAATTAGTTCCATATTTTTATATTTTAAGAGGCTCATTGTATTTCTTAATTGCTCCGAATAACTAAATCAATTAATAGGTCTAAGTTACACATGTGGTGGTGATAGGTTATGGAATACGCAGGAAAATTTGGCAATATATATATTATTGATCAACTCACCAATATATATAGTCCTTATAAAACTGGTCGACACAATATGACAGCGACATATATGTGTTATCTCTCCTTCACATAAGAAGCACGTTCAGTTCTCAGCACATCATCATACGGCATGATCTGACCAATGATAAGATTTTCTTCACCGCACTTCCGAGATGTGACGTCACACTCAATTGCCAAATTCAGGAAGGACATAGGATAGGTGCTGAATGGAATTTGATATTTTATTTTATTTCGAATTACTCTAATTTTTTAATCATTTGAAAAATATTATCATCTGTAGAATATTTTTGTTTTTGGCTGATCAATCTATCAGCTGTATGGAAGGAGCGTTCTCTGTTATCGGAAATAGGAGATAATGAACTCAGAGATTGGCACCCACTTTCAAAATTCTTTCGATTTAGGCTGTTTCTATTTCTATTGGGAAATATGCCATGACAATATAGATAAGTCTTATATATAATAAGACTATAAATCTATCCGTGTCGTGTGTATCCTGTTTATTTTGTGTGATGAATCTTTTGAATAAATCTCATGAAAGGAGAGAATCAACTAGAAAAATTATAATTACCCTTATAAAATCAAAGGTTTGTCAAACGAACAGTTAGCACCCAAGCGATAAGGCTTCCTTATCAACAGCTGAGTATAAGATAAGAGTACCATTTCGTACTACACATTTTTTCAAAGAATTATTTAATAAAATTATAATTATTTTGCAAATAAAGTACAAATCATTTAAGAATTGCTCATTGAAATTTTAGAAGTTACACTTTTGTTTACAATTGATCAGATGTTTTGTAGTGGCTCAGACACAGCTGACTGACTCAATATATTATAAATGTCATGCCAAGTTTTCATGCAAGCTACAATATTATTTCTAAAATCAAGAACTATTGAAAAAGGATAAAGAATTTCAAATAGAAAAATGAAATGTATGTATTATTGTTAAAATTATTCATTACTCACGAAATTACATTATAATGCCAAATGTTGTTATAATGAACTAGGTCATAGCATGAATATTGTATCACTGATAAAAGCAGCAAAAATTAATTATAACTGTTTCGAATATAATAAGAATTGTATAGAAATAATAAATTATGAATGATTGATTCAACTGAGTCACATGGTGAATGAATCTCTTTGGCAAGTCTTATCCAATCATATGTCATAGAAATGGCACCAAAAGGGATGATCGTTTGAAAGCATCATACATTAATCTGTTATCAGACAGAAACTTGCCTCATCGTATAAGCCAGTGCATGTGCACTGTATAGAGGAACTGTATCTAGAGAATAAAGCAATTTAAAAAAAAAATACAAATAAAATTATTATTGTGATCAAAGGGATTATATTTTACTGCTTGCCACTGAAGTCATGCCTACGTCATAATCATTCTACCAATGGCAAATTTTCATGCAAATTAATTACACAGAGATTCTCAGAAAAGGTTCTAGCCAAAGGCTTAGAAGATGGCAAGACACTTCCCTTTAAAAATCCTCACCGCTAAGACCTTGTTAAAAAGTTACCAAAGACCTATTAGTGAAATTTTGTTCGATTTTTGTATTTTTCATCTGTGAGCCAATATCTTAGGATAATCTATCTATCATTTTATAAATTTATTTCATCAATCGATAATTCTAGAAATTCAAATTAAATTGTTCCCTGATTCAATTGGTGAAGGAAATATTTAATTAAAATTCCACACATGCTAAAACCGAAGCCTGGACCAGCCGCCAATCAAACAAAATTTGATCTAAAGGAACCACGACCGCCAAGAGGATTCATGAGAGTTTTATATTTTGGGGCATCAATCTGAGCTTTGAAAGAAAATACAGTGCAAAAAAATATAAAATTTTCTTTGTTAAAGTAATGGCCACACCGACAAGCGCTTATAATTATTAAGATCCTAGATTTTATCTGATATAGAATTTATAAGAACTTGTAGTTGATTAACTATCCTCCGCTGCCAGAACCACAACCCAAGTAATTTTTTGAAATATTTTATAATTTGTTCTCACTATTTTTTCAAAAGCTGTTAAGATTATCAATTATAAAATTCTGTTGGATCATGCATGGTGTCATGCGAGTACAAGAAAATTTCTAATTATTTTTGTTAATGTTAAACTATTTTCAATCTGTAATCCAAGCTCTGAATCTGCACTATCAAATCATATATTTTATTATATTATATTTCCATTTCGTCAATTCGTCTTCTGAGATCCATCATTTCTTAAGCCTGTCAATTATTGTGTCTGATACGATCTATATTATCAAGAACCGATCAAGTATGATAATTGAAATAATTGATTCAACCTGGATATTGAAACAGATCTAAGTGGATGTAGTGTGTGGGATCAGATCAAGATTACCTATTCTCTGTCCTTACCTGCTCATATATCAGCTTTTATCTGTTACCAACTTCGGCTTGAATGTTTATATGTTTTTGGTTTCAATATTTTTTTTTGCAGTCATGGTATTATTATGCGTGCCCATTACCATTAGTATCAATATTCTCACTTCCAAAGAATCTAATTCAATAGGTGATTAAAAATAAACAAAGGAACTGAATAATGCTGGAGAAATTATAATATTTTTGATTGTAAAAAATTATTCTTCATCAGATAGGAAGATTATCACGGAACTGGATGAGTATATCATATGGAATAGAAATTCAAACGTGAACTGAGTTTGCTAACATTTAAAACGAGTGACATCAGGTACTTGTGGATGAGAATACTGCGTGAGGTCTACTGTTCACAGAACTACTAGTTGTAATATTATAGATTACAAAGGCATTGGTATGTAATAATCTTATAGGTTGCTCCCTCAATGGCCGATTCCAAGTATGACACTAGCGCTGCATGTGAGTCTATGCATCTTCAAGGTCCTTGTTATAAACTATATAAATTGTATAAACTCTAATGTTCACGCGCATCTCAAGTTTACTGTTCAAAGATCTGAGCAGCTGGTGACAGGACAATAACGCTGGAGACACACGAGGTCTGCTATCTCTCCATAGTGAATGATTTAATAGAATCAACAGTTGCCAACAGTTTGCAATTGAATAATCACATTTTCTGATTGTATCCGAATCCTGATAATTGTAAATCTAAAATCACACTTTGCATAGATGGGGCGGGGCTCCTGAAATTTTCACAGATCTGGGACTTGTAGGAGTTGATAGAGCTTATCAATGACTAACATCGGGGAACAAGCTTCGCTCTGGAGTACAAAAGCATAAAAGATTTATTACGATAGAAGAAATTATATTAACATTCATACGAATTTTCTATCTAATCACAGAGATTGATTCCCAGGAATGCAAAAATTTCCCTCATAAAGGCCCAGTTAAAT
>NC_052504.1:50698541-50723364 GCF_014356525.2 Nilaparvata lugens
ATGGCCTACGATATTGTAAGGAATTACGCAAAAGTTAGTTTTAATATGAATTGGATAGAAGCTAAACAACATAATTTGACTGAGGAACAGGTGGGAGATTTGATTACATCGAAAATGGGTCTTGTCAATATGCTGGGTTTGTATTAGCACCAAAAGAAAATCTATAACGAGCGCTAAGCATTGTAAGCATAGCTGGCGAGGGAAAGCAGAGCTGGCGAGGAGGTCCGAATTGGGTGCATACCCATCACTCGGTCGCTCACTCACTCAAGGCCGGGCAACGCCCTCCCGACCTTCACAAGCCCGTCCCGAGGAGCAGAATGGATTCACTTCAACTGGCAGTATAGGAAGGCAGGATTAAAAAGGAACTTTGGATTGATTTCTCTTTCGTAATAGAGGAAAAAGCAGTAGCGAGAATAAGAGATAACGCATGGGGCCATCTGTTTTTGAAATGCATTTCAAATAGATGAATTCAAAGTATTATTCCAAATTAATAGAAAATTTCCATTTTTCTTTTAGATAGTGTAATGATTAATTAATTAACTTTAGTTAATGTTCAACCATTGAGTTGAAAGGTAATGACAATGGTGGTATGTAAGAGAAAGCAAAGTGGAAGAAAACGGGGGAGAGGCTTCTTAAGCTCGGCGGCGAAAGTACTTAAGGGAGCGGCAGGGACTGCTACAGGTATTACTTCAACTATTTTAAATAAATTGATCGATGTAACACCCTTTGAAATCCCAATAGCACCTGGGTACCAGTATTGCGGACCAGGAACGAAACTTGAAAAGCGATTAGCACGTGGAGATCCTGGAATAAACAAACTTGACCAGGCTTGTAAGGCCATGATATAGCATATTCACTAAATAGTGATAATTCTAATCGAGCCAAAGCTGACAGAATTCTAGCGAACGCAGCGTGGGAAATTTTTAAAAATCCGAAAACTCCCCTAGCCGAGAGAGGTCTCAGTTACCTTGTTACGAATGTAATGAAAGCTAAAAATTACTTTGGTGGTTCTTGAGAAAGAAGAAGAAGAAGAAGAATGAGAGGAGAAGTTATAGTAATGATATTAGACGCAAGGCTATAGCTCAGTTGAAACAACATATAGCAGGTAAAGGGTATTATTTGAAGCCGTACCCCCCGCTTAGTGGTGGGCGACTTTTAATTCCACCCACCTACCATCATCATCATATGGTGTGAGTTTATTTCCTCAAGTTAAGAAACGTAGAACAAAGAAGAGGTCAAAGAAGAGCAAGAAAAAACCATGAATATTGAAGGAGAATTGAGTAACTATGATTTAATGGATTGGGCTAGCTTATTACAAATTCGTTTAAGAGGAATATATATGCTAGATGCATTACCCAAAAAAATTCTAAAAACGAAAATGCGATCGTGAATTTGGACAAGCACAGCCAACCGGGGACACACTGGATTGCATATAAGAAGGTAGGAAGTAATGTATGGTATTTTGATCCAATTGGAAATTTATAACCTCCATACGAATTGGACAAATATTGAAAAAGAAAATGGAGTAAATATATTTTATAATTTGGATCACTTGCAACCATTAGATAGTGATATTTGTGGCCATCTCACGTTATTGTTTCTTGCAAATCAGTTGTAATTAAGTGTTTGTGTTGAACACACAAGATGGTCGTTATAACGTTAAGATCAAAGTCAAGTAACCTTTACGAACATTTACAAGAAATTATAGAATGGACAAAAATAGTGAATGGGAAATTGGTCTGATTAATTTTTGTAGTTACAATAGTATAGCAAATGTAAACAAAGGAACAAATTCTAGCTTCAAATATGGTGATAAGTTAATCTTGTTGGATACCAGTGCATATGAGCTTGAGGATATTATAAAGTCTATAAAGCATAAATTGAACTATGATGAGAAGAAGAATAGACTTATTATACGTGCAAATGCAAATACTATGAAGATTGAAATTTATTCTGATAAGCCTATTGATTTAACACGTTCTGATTCGATTGCTAAGATACTAGGTTTTGATAATGTAGTTTTACAAGCAAATAAATGGCATTATTCCAAACATCTGGTTAACATATCGAGCATTGATGGTATTCTTGTTGAATGTAATTTAGCATGTGGCAGTTACTTTAACGGAAAAGAAAAACATATAATCTACGAATTTTTGCCAAAGGTTCCTAGCGGTTATTTAATAATGAAGTACTCTCTCCAATTATTATGTACCTTTGAATACACGTCGAATTCAAACTATTAATGTAAAGGTAACAGACCAGAACGGATCGTTTATTGATTTCCGCGGAGATACAATTACAATTAGACTGCACATACGTGAAAACAAAGTAATGGGATATCTTATTTTCAACCCGCGTACGCGTAGTACGTGTACGCATAATCAAGTCATTAGAGAAAAGGTCGCGATAGCGTCAACATCTAGTAAAAGCAATAGGGCGTTATCAGCTAAAAGTGCAAGAACTTTGGAAAGATTAGGTTTTATAGTTAATTGGCGACATGTCAGGCGCATCAATTAGTGATATTCTGGATGTGGAGACAGAGCTTCAGTTTTATAATGACATACCAAATTCCAGTTTCATACACATACAGTTTATTCAGGACAAGAAATAAAAAACTCTGATGAAGCTCGAATTGGAATAAATTCATTGGATGTTTATACTTTACCTTGCAAATATTTTATTAATTGAGGGAACGGTGAGCTGTACAAAACCAGCAGCACCTGCGATTACAGTAGCAGGAGAGGCAACTCAACCGGCTGGTGCGCCCATTGCGGCAGACTATAAATTAAGCAGTAACATAGTGGGCAACCTTTTGATGAAATACGATACGAATTAGCAGGTCAACAAATTTCCAAATCAAGATTAATTGTTTAACTTCTACAATTAAAGCTATTCTTGTGAAGAACGCATCTGATAAAAACACATATCATTTAGCTGGTTTTGATAGAGCAGGATATGAGCTAACAGATATAAATTCACTTTCTGTGTGCCGTTGAAATTAATCCTTCCATTTTTTGAAGATTTTCAAAGAATAATTTTAAACTTGAAACAAGAGCTTGTATTATTGAGGTCGCCCTCAGACCTCAATTGCGTCGAGTCTGCAACCGGTACAGAGGTTAGTGTAAAAATTACTAAGCTCCAATGGCGGATGCCCTACATTACTTTAGAAGATCATGTGCGATTGAAATTTTTGAGACTGCTCGATGCCGACACTCCACTGAAATTAAGTTTCCGCCATTGGGAAATTTGTGAATTACCAAATTTGCAAAATTCACTTGTTCATTCTTGGTCAGTACGCACAACATCAAATTTTGATACTCCAAAATATATTATAATTGCATTTCAAACTGATTGAAAGAATAAAATTAAAAAATCAATATCTAATTTTGACAGCTGTAATATTTACAATGTTAAAGTATATTTAAATAGTGAGTATTATCCATACGAAAATCTGCTAGGTAAGAAGGAAGTTTTATACCGGATGTTCCTGGATTTCGCACCCTCGTATTATAATCATTCAATCAATAGCGAACTCGGAACAGAAATCGATTTTAAAACGTTTTGTGAATCAACACCGCTGATTGTTGTAGATTGTTCACACCAACCAAGTCATTTGAAATCATCGACAGATGTTCGTATTGAAATGGAATTTAATAGTGCAGTACCTGCAAATACTTCCGTGTATTGCGTTTTAATTAGCGATCGTGTGATGGAGTACACGCCACTCACGAGCATGGTGAAAGAAGTTCAGTAATTTGTTGATAGAGTGCATCACTGCAGGTTATATAAGGTGTGTACTGCACCAAATGTAAGCCATTATCAGTTTTACCTTTGAACAGGAATCATGTCCTATTCTTTGTGTTCTGATATTTTGGTGGACAAGCCACAAACTCGCTCTATCCAGTGTGATCTTGATTCTGATATTTTGGACAAAGCTCAGTCGTCGCTACTTTACGATATTGAATCAACAAATTTCTATTATGAACCAAGGAGAAGCAGTACACCAATCCAGAAGTCGGGAGAGGAGGAGGAGGAGGGGGCGCCAGAGGTGGAGGAACAGAAACGTGAAGAGGAACAGAAAGGAGTGCAAAAGCAGACACCTACGAAAATTGCTACGGTTGATCTTCACTGGTTTAAACAAACTTGTAATCAAATTATTGTAAAGGAACTTGCTATTGTCGATGAGAGCAATAATTATGTTGTATTTCATTTCAAATCACCATTTCCAAAGATGGAATTGACTACAAAATTGTTTAACGACGTAACATGGCTGGAACGTAACTATCATAAAATAAAATGGAGCGATGGAGATTTGGAATGGAATGAGACAATTATCCGTGAATACCTCGCAGGTTATGAAAAAAATTTTACAAAAGGAACTGAGAAAGCAAAGTTTTTGAGAAGATTGCATTCTAACGTACAATGCATACCGGAGGACTTTCTCAAGCCCGATTTCAGCTTTTTCACCACTTCGTGGTGTTATGATGCATGTAAGATACATAAGTATAGACCCGATGGAAGGTGTGCGTTGTACAGTGCACAACATTATAATTCTCTGCTGTTTAAAAATATGTATCAAACAAATAATTTCTTGTGCGAGAATACACGTATGAAAAGTATGAAATTGGCGCCTATGTATACGAATGCTCAGAAAAGAAACTTTGCACGATATGGATTCTTCTACAACGGAAAGGAATTACAGTGTGTTTATTGCTTGCATGCACTGAGACTGCATAAAGCTCGCACGTGTTGTCTGTCTACAAACAAAGAAAGACCGTTTAATTATTCTATAATAGTGCCAGCCTACACATAGTTTTACTACTCGGCAACGATGGATCCGGCGAAGTGGTTAGCTGCTGACAACGAATTGGAAGTGAGGTTAAAAAACTGCATAGACTGTGTCAGGATACAAAGCCTATGCCAGCATATTTTCTAAAATTAAT
This sequence comes from Nilaparvata lugens, assembly GCF_014356525.2. Classification (NCBI taxonomy): domain Eukaryota; kingdom Metazoa; phylum Arthropoda; class Insecta; order Hemiptera; family Delphacidae; genus Nilaparvata; species Nilaparvata lugens. The sequence goes on from NC_052504.1 coordinate 50,703,485, forward strand.
GTATAATTGAGACATAAATCAAATGTACTCACGTCAAATTATGTAAAACTCATTTAATTATAGTTTTATTAAATTCTTACAGTATTATTTCGTATAATTTACCAATTTATTGTCAGAGTCATTCGTCAACTGCCTACCAATGTTTACTAACTTATTTTCAATAATTAGGTTAGAGTGAATTGCGCCAAAATTGATGACAAGCCTTATCTGTCAGCTGTTGATACCGCCGGCTACTGTGCTACTGTGATATCTCTATATTATCTGTTTTCATTTTAAAACTAACTCAAGCTTGTTCATTTCTGCAACCCCTGTTTATTTTCTGTTTATCTGCTTTAATTTTATAGTCTTCCCGTTTAACGTAATTTTTTGTCATTTTCTGTGTTTTTTCGAACCTCTGTGTCTAATTTAAATATTAAAACCGCATGGAAAAATTCCCATTGGTGGACTTTTTTCTTATTAGGCACAGGATTGGTTCTTGCCCAAATGACGTGGTTCTTCTTCTCAGAAGAAGACCAGGTGATTTCCGCTTTTTGGGAAGAAGAGACACTTGCCTTCTGAGAATCGAATTATCAGGACCCGTTTAATTTGTCCTATTAAAATTAATGTTTAAATGGTTTCTCTTCTTGTTAAATGTAATATATCCAGTGTGTTAAATGTGTAGCTCCTCTGTAGTCTTGTGCTCTTAAATTAAATTGGAAGGCAAGTTCAATTTGTATAAGCTTATTCCTGAGGAAGAATTGTGAAACTAAATCCGGGGTGACGCCATTCCACGCCAGATCTTCAAGTGAAATAAAATTATTAAGTGAATTGGGGCCCCACGATCGAGTTGGTGAGCGAAAAATACTTATTCTATCCAATCAGTGAATTGAGAAAGCTACAATTTTCTATCAATTAATTATTGTGAAAGAGTGCAGGACTATATCCTCCTATAATACCGTGTAACCCCTATTAAAATCCTAATTGCACTATATTACCAAGAACATTCATGTTATTATCCCATATCAAGAACATTTATTACCAAATTTTGAAAACTCTATTATTCCAATTTGTCATTATTTAATTAATTATTATTATTTGATTCTTAACGATTATAATTCATCAATAAATTTGCATAATTGTTAACCAGTTTCAGTAATTTCTCTAGTTAGATCCTGCTCAGTTCGGTCTATAATTACCATATTGGTTTTCCTCTGTAGGAATTATTTCAGGTATTGGAATATCAATATTGAATTTACTTGTTATTCATAAGAAATAAATTACATTCGCTGTGCTCGGGTTTGAATTGCCTGGAGATATTGGTAGGCTATCACGCCTGATTCTCAAGCAGTTTATATCAGAGTACGGCGGAAATATTATTTCTTGTGGAATTGTAGGATATTCTGGACGGGTGTAGGCAGCTCTGCCGGCTGATTTTTTATCCGAATTACAGGTGTTAAGCGTCCAGAGGCTCTTGCGAATCCACAAGATTGGCGCCCGAACACAAGACGGTGAAGGAGAGGGAGCTTATTTCATCTTAATAATCATAAATTTATTTCAGGGATCGACTTATCTACGCTTGAGAGGGAGCAGAAATATAATATTTCTTTTCAGTGGAGTCGTGGGTCGCCTAGCCATCAATACTCTGTTCAATATTGTTGTTCAATTTTATTTCTTAATAATTATTGATCGAATTGAGCAGGTATTTTTTGTTGCACTAATGGGGGCTACACGGTGTTACTCTGATGTATTAATCCCTGAAATGAACAAGCTTGAGGTAGTCGATTTATTTATTAATTTGTGATTGTTCATACACTGGATATTATTTTGATTGTGTTGAATTTTATGTTGATCATTACGGTATATTATATTGTAGAGTATTATTGTATTCTAAAACGTATTATTGTCGCGATTTTGTCTTGCTTTGAAGTTGTGGGAATTAGTCAGCGGTATTAATTCTTAAGAACTACAAGATAATTTGCACTGACCTGATTCTGTTATTCCAATTTGCGCGCACCACTATCATTCACTCACTATTTCTCACTTATTGGATTTCGTCTACACTTCACTTTTTGGGAGAATCATGGCAAACCCCGCCACGGAACTGGATGGGTCTACCACATTGTTTACACCGGCAGATCCTGTCTCACCCGAAACTCCTCCAAAACCGGCAACCAGCGCGACTTCAGTTGACTTTGAGCGCGGCATTCGAGAGCGTTTGTCATCGACTCAGCTAGAGGAAAGTCAGCCAATACTTAATTCGGTGCAATCATCACCAATCGCCAACGTCGATCGGCGCGAGGTAGATCGTCAAACGTATTCCAATGATGTCACTGCTGCTGAGTTGGAGACCAAACAGCCGCAGGGGCTGCCATATCTACCACCTGGGACAATCGAAACCATACTTGAAGTTTTCAAGACCACTGCTGCTGGAATAGAAAAGAAATTAGAAGAAACCGGCAATAGATTGGACAAGAAAATAGAAGAAACAAGTAATAGTTTGGACAAGAAAATAGAAGAAACCAGTAATAGATTGGACAAGAAAGTGGAAGAAATGACCGCAAACTTTTTGCAACTCAAAAGTAACGTTGAGGATTTACATCGAAAAATGGATGAAAAACAAATTGAAGCTAAGAATTATCCAAATGAACAAATACAAACGGTGAGAAGTGAATTTGGTGAAAGAATTCTAAACCAACACCGGGAAAATACTGAAGCAAATGGTGAATTGGAGAGCAAGATTACCCAGGCCAATGCTAAGCTAGCTCAGAATGATGTGAGGTTAGGTAAATTGGAGGCTCAGCAAACAAATCACACGGCCCAAATAAACCAGCTGAGAGCAGATGTCACACAGAATTCAGCTGAAACTTTAAATCCCGAAGTAATTAAGGATTGAAAACTCAGCTAGATCAAACTAAAGCCGATGTCTACAAATAAAGAATAGTTTGGCTAACGTTTCTGGTGGTAATAATCATAATACTGGACAAATCTTGTCATCTTTACCAATATTTGATGATACTGAGTGCACCATTCAACCACGGGCATTCATTCAGCATTTGCAGGCTATTGATTCCGTTACTACTATACCATGGATTACGTGGAGAATGCATCTTTTACTATGTCTACAGAAAGAACCACTGATACACTTCAGAAGTCGCATTACTGAATTCAACTCGTTAAAGGATTTTATTGACAACTTCTTAGCTACTTTTTGGTCTCCCGCAAGACAGAGAAATTTATTGTCTCACATTATTACATGCAGATATGACAAGCAGAATACGGGACTGTCCATGAGTGCCTTTTCAGCCCACATTCGCTATTTGAACAATCTGATGGATAATCCAATCGAGAATGGAAATTTGATCGAAATATTAATTGGGAAGTTACCTTATTCCATTCAGACGGCATTAAGCTCGCAAAGTTTTGAATCCTATGACAAGTTTGAGGCTTGTTTGAGTCGAGTACAGAGTGTAGACGATAAATTTGGTTCACGGAATTTCAAAACAAACCATCAGAAAGATGAGAGGTTAGGTGTTGTCGTGAATGAGGTTGAAACTCCTCATCGTAATTATAATCGAGGCAGTCAACCGAGTCGACCTCAAAATAATAGCCGTGGATTTGGAGATAATCATCGGAGAAATTATAATGAGGGAAGTTCATTTATTCCAAATAAATCAGTCGACTCAACTACAACTCCAGAACAAAACATAAACAGAAGCGATGATGTCACTCAACCGCAGCCATCTTTATCAACAACCAGTTCGTCGCCCAACCAACAATCTCAGTCCAACAAAAAGCAGTTCCATTCTAATAATCAGAAGGGAATAATTCTCAGCGTCGTAATAACAATAATTGACAACCAGTTTCGACTGTCTCTGGCATCAATCATCATAAAAACGAGACAGTCAAAAAAAAAAGTTATTCCGATCGTAGGAGTAACCGACCGTGAGGTGCTGCAGTCTGGCGGAAAAAATTCACACTGCTCCACATCGCACCAGCTGCTCCGGCTCCACATCGGTCCAGCTGCTTCACATCGCACCAGCTGCTCCACATCGCATCGTTGGATCTTCACATTATCATCACAGCACCCACAACTCAAAGCAAGTTGTTTATTTATTGTATTATATTGTTTATTATTGTAATATAAAGATTTGCTCACTGGCAAGTTAAGCCTACCCGCAATTACAACTAAATTTGAAATTAATTCTAAAATATAAAGTAAAGTTATTTTGAATTATCCAGACAAAAAAAAAAAAAAAAAAATTATATAAAATAATTTGGAAAAATTAGCTTATTAACTTACTCTAAAAAAAAAAAAAAAAAAATGAAGATAAAATAGAAAAATAGTCTGCTGTGATATTTATTAATAATTTTAGGTGTAGGATATTCTTGTGATTGAAAATCAACCATTAAATGGTCTTCATTATTATTAGTATTGTTTGTTTGAAATATTATTGTTGTTATCATTTGTGCTGTTGCATTATACATGCACTATTAACTATTAATTATCATTTGGTGATAAAATTATCTTGAATATTATTTTGTAGCATGAAAGCTCACTATAGATTAGAATTCTTAATTTATATGTTATTATTGTTATTAACTTAATGAAATTATTGTAATCACATAAATGTGATTAGTATTTTGAAAAAAAAAAATATGATGCATCAGAAATCTAAAACATGCATTCAGCAACTAATTCATAGGAAAATTTGAATATTATGTTACTTATTGTATTTTTGTATAGAAATGTTGAGAAATGAAGGGAATTTTGGAATCAAGCTTTAAAAATAAACAGGGTAGAAATTTTGATTGAACAAGTGGAGACTAGTTAAATGTATTGAATCACAGAGAGATATTATCAATCTTTGTAAGCTGGCATACTTGATGAAACTTGGTATAGTTATATTTTAACAGACCTGCAATATTGGATTAAAATTGTTATTAATGTTAAATTGTAAATTTTTGATAAAAATTGTTAATTGTTGGCATGGCCCTTTGATATTGTTATTATGGCATCTTCTATGCACTCTATGCAGGTCTATTTCACTCATGCACCTCTGCTCTTTATTCTGTGAGGAGTGATGGGGGGCTTGTGCACCCATCCTCTCACCGTAGGGATTTTTTGGATTCTGTGCATGTGGTATTATCCCACCTCTGTACTTCCTTTGTAAGTCTGACTGGGCAAAAAACCCGGGACCTTAGTTTGTGGTTTCTGGCACCACTGCTGCGGCACAAAGCCATGCATATTTGTTGTAACATCATGCTTTTTTGTGCAGATTGTTGTTTGGCTGTGAATTTTCGTGATAGACCCTAAGTCGTAGTTTTAAGTTAGCATATGTCATTGTACCCTTCTTGATTGAAATTAGAAAGCCTTTAATGGCCTAAAACCTTTCTAATTTGGGGGCTTTATGTCAGGATACAAAGCCTATGCCAGCATATTTTCTAAAATTAATGTATATTGAGACATAAATCAAATGTACTCACGTCAAATTATGTAAAACTCATTTAATTATAGTTTTATTAAATTCTTACAGTATTATTTGGTATAATTTACCAATTTATTGTCAGAGTCATTCGTCAACTGCCTACCAATGTTTACTAACTTATTTTCAATAATTAGGTTAGAGTGAATTGCGCCAAAATTGATGACAAGCCTTATCTGTCAGCTGTTGATACCGCCGGCTACTGTGCTACTGTGATATCTCTATATTATCTGTTTTCATTTTAAAACTAACTCAAGCTTGTTCATTTCTGCAACCCCTGTTTATTTTCTGTTTATCTGCTTTAATTTTATAGTCTTCCCGTTTAACGTAATTTTTTGTCATTTTCTGTGTTTTTTCGAACCTCTGTGTCTAATTTAAATATTAAAACCGCATGGAAAAATTCCCATTGGTGGACTTTTTTCTTATTAGGCACAGGATTGATTCTTGCCCAAATGACGTGGTTCTTCTTCTCAGAAGAAGACCAGGTGATTTCCGCTTTTTGGGAAGAAGAGACACTTGCCTTCTGAGAATCGAATTATCAGGACCCGTTTAATTTGTCCTATTAAAATTAATGTTTAAATGGTTTCTCTTCTTGTTAAATGTAATATATCCAGTGTGTTAAATGTGTAGCTCCTCTGTAGTCTTGTGCTCTTAAATTAAATTGGAAGGCAAGTTCAATTTGTATAAGCTTATTCCTGAGGAAGAATTGTGAAACTAAATCCGGGGTGACGCCATTCCACGCCAGATCTTCAAGTGAAATAAAATTATTAAGTGAATTGGGGCCCCACGATCGAGTTGGTGAGCGAAAAATACTTATTCTATCCAATCAGTGAATTGAGAAAGCTACAATTTTCTATCAATTAATTATTGTGAAAGAGTGCAGGACTATATCCTCCTATAATACCGTGTAACCCCTATTAAAATCCTAATTGCACTATATTACCAAGAACATACATGTTATTATCCCATATCAAGAACATTTATTACCAAATTTTGAAAACTCTATTATTCCAATTTGTCAATTATTTAATTAATTATTATTATTTGATTCTTAACGATTATAATTCATCAATAAATTTGCATAATTGTTAACCAGTTTCAGTAATTTCTCTAGTTAGATCCTGCTCAGTTCGGTCTATAATTACCATATTGGTTTTCCTCTGTAGGAATTATTTCAGGTATTGGAATATCAATATTGAATTTACTTGTTATTCATAAGAAATAAATTACATTCGCTGTGCTCGGGTTTGAATTGCCTGGAGATATTGGTAGGCTATCACGCCTGATTCTCAAGCAGTTTATATCAGAGTACGGCGGAAATATTATTTCTTGTGGAATTGTAGGATATTCTGGACGGGTGTAGGCAGCTCTGCCGGCTGATTTTTTATCCGAATTACAGGTGTTAAGCGTCCAGAGGCTCTTGCGAATCCACAACTGGTATGATGAGTGTGAAAGTGCAATTCAGAAATCATCTAGTGAAAATTATAGTTTGGCGAAACAATTAAAGGCTATTTTTCTAAGCACAGTTAATTTGAACGATATAAGAGACTATTTGTGCTATTACTGTCCATACAATTTGTCTGTAGATAAATTGATTAAAATTGAAGATGAAGTTATGATGTATTGTTGTAGTGAAATTTTTTAATTCAGATATTTCCTCGAACATTTTGGTTTAGTATCAGTGTAGACTTGATTGAGTGAGGACGCGAGAAACGCCCCCCTCAGACACAACTGTTACAGCTTGACCTTATCAAGAGATACGCCCCCTCAGAGCCAACTCTGTTACAGCTAAGTGCACATTCCTTCCTTATCAATTTTATTGTTCATAACATAATCGAGGTCATGCAGTGTTTTAGCTTTGCTAAATTCAAAAAATTATCTCGCCTCTTGATGTCAATTTCATTCAATGAATTTGATTCTATTGCAAAAAATATTAAATTTTCAACAGGATTCCAAGGCGATGATTTACCGTTAACAAAAACAGAAAATGTACATCTTCCAATTTTATCTGAGATTTTCGAATTATTGGACATACTAGATACAGGTCATCTACATTATTGTAGTGCAAATGATTTCTCAACTATTGTTACAAATACCGATGAACTTTGGAAATGCTTGTATGACATTGCAGATAAAAAATGTAAAAGATCAACTTAGATCATTGACCTCTCACTGTTAAGACATCAATAGAGCTGATACCCCAAGTGATATAGGTCTGAGGATATCTATAGCCATTTTTGGAATGCTTGTTCGTACTAAATTTACTATAGATATTCTCGGAGAGCACACTTAAAAAGCAACGCCTGCGGTTTGTACAGCACATAGAAAATTTTAGAATTTGTGAAATTTTTCTTAACTGTCGGGTGGAAAGCAAACCAATCACTTTTTACAGTATAAAGATGGAATCACTCATTTAGCATTCACTTTAATTTGACAGTAGAGAATTTTTCCCTCAAAGGGACATTATACAGATTCACTCATTTAGCATTCACTTTAATTTGACAGTATAGCATTAGATGGATTCACTTTAATTTGACAATATAAAGATGGATTCACTTTAATTTGACAGTATAAAGATGGATTCACTTTAATTTGACAGTATAGCATTAGATGGATTCACTTTAATTTGACAGTATAGCATTAGATGGATTCACTTTAATCTGTCAGTATAGCATTAGATGGAGTCACTTTAATTTGACAGTAGAAATATGGATTCACTTTAATTTGACAGTAGAAAGATGGATTCACTTTATTTGACAGTAGGGAATTTTTCCTCCAAAAAGGGAATTTTTTTTCCCTCCCCCTCGTCCTCACTGGGAGAGGGAGAGGGAGAGTGAGAGGGAGAGGGAGAAGGAGAGGGAGAGGGAGAAGGAGAGGGAGAGGGAGAGGGAGAAGGAGAAGGAGAGGGAGAGGGAGAGGGAGAGGGAGAGGGAGAGGGGAGGAGAGGGGGGCGCAAAGGGGGAGGGGGAGGGGGAGGGGATTAGCGCAAAAATTTTTCCTCATTTCTCGCGGATTGCGCAAAAAATCCGGTCTGAAGTATCTATATGAGTCTACTCACTTGGTCACTGATATTATTGATAATGGAGCTCTTTATTCAATTAATTTCATGTCAATCTCAAATATCGATTTTATTATAGGCTACATGTACCTGATGAGTGTATTCAGAAACACAATATCCAATCTCTTTTGAAGTTCATTTTCACTCCAAATGTATGATTTGGGATATGAGTTACAATTATCTAATAGTTATTCTATTTCACTTTTAATTCGTTTTGTATCCAATTGACATTGATAATCAGTTGCGCTAGATTCGTATTCATGATCATTCTCAGGATACGCAGAATTCAAGTAATACATCACGAATATACAATAGTTTTCAAATATCAATTATACTACTGGCAGGCATTGATACTATAAATTGTCTCCATTCGTATTTTTTCCACATTAAATCATTATAAGAGTGGTGGAATGGAAAAAGAGACGCTGACACATAATTTCTTTCATTCTAAACTTGGATAAACTAAAGTCCAAATTATGATTAAACCATTTACACTCGTGAATAATAAATAATGGTTAAATTTTACTGTATGAGGAACTGCATAGTCAAAATCCTTCATTGCATAAATTGTGCTATTCGTTCACGATAGAGATAGGTTCAAAGAAGGCGTAAGAAGGCTAAGAAGGCGTAATCTATAAGAACTCTAGTAGAATAATAGTGGACCTCGATGAGGAAGCGAATCAATCCAATTCAGAATGAGAAAATTAATAAATTATTGAAAAAAGGTAAAGTTAGGTTAGGATAGCTTAGGTGAAGCAAATTGCTGAGGAAATGTAACTGAAACATCAAATATACATTATTCCTGTTTCTTATTTCACGAGAATCGTGAATTTTTTTCAACTCCCTCCAAAAATTATTGAGATTCCCTAAGATCAAGTTCAAGTCCACTTTAAATTTTCAAAGTGGGTTTTAGAGCTCTAAAGAGGTCAAGCTCTGAGCAGTTCTTAGTGCTCTGATTCATGTATTGTGAATAATTTTTTGATATCTTTTAGAATAATACTTCACTATGCTATAGTATTGTTCACCAAAATTACAATTAAGACTATATTTTATGAAATTGGAACGTTTTTCAATAGCCTAGATGTGTTTTCATGAATCGAAGAAATTGAATCAATCCTCTTGCTGGTTTTGATCAGGTTCTTTCATCCCGATGGACTGAAGCAGCCAAAGATGATCAGCTGATGTGGAGTCATACAGAGCTGAAACTGAAGTTGCAGGAGACGCACTTCAAGCATGGACAAATGGTAATAGGTTGCCTAGCTACTGTTGGCACCTTCTACCGGAGATCTACGGGAATCAACGTTGCTTACCGAACAAGGGACCCGATTCCCGAAAGAGGTGAGTTGTTCCTAAGTAACAGATGGATTTATGTGACGTAGAGATTATTCCAGACAAATTTCACAGTTGAAAAATGCCTTTTACAAATTCAAAAATGAAATTAATTGTTGGTATTTCGATCTATATCCACTGGAATTTAATACCATCACATGCTAGTTAGTATAGCTTTATTATATATTTATAAAGATTCAAGACTATTCAAGAAGTTTCAAGTCGACATTTGAGCAAACAATCAACTAGTATATTATTCAAATCCTTTTGTTAAGAGAATATTATTTTTATTATCAAAAGTTCCAGCAGAATCCATTAATTCATTCAGTATTCAGTATAAGTTGGAAGACCATATTCTAAGTTTGGATTGAATATTATACTCATCACATAAGTACACGAGTACTGAAGAGGACAGGAGTATATAGGAGCACATACTGTCGGTACCTGATAATAATTTGTTCATGAGTTGTGGATTTTTTTGTTCATTACAGGTATAGTAGAATAATAATTATAATTCAATATGATTATCATGTTGATATTGGAAGTGAGAATTTCATAGTAGCTCTATTGCATAAAAAATATAAAAAAGATTGCTCATCACCTCAATAATAATGAAATGCTGTTTTCCAAGGATTCATGGATTCATTGATTGATTATAATTGGAATAATGGTATTATTACTATACAGCTAAATACGAGTCAGGTGTCAATAACATTGTATTATAATTCAAACTCAAAATCTACCAGTTTTCTATGTTGTATTGGAGAAGTTATAATGGATGGATAAATGAATTCTTTGAAAAACTGACATTCCACGGATGTTCAGTTCAATAACTAAGTGGAATCAGTCCTATCGTTTCGTACAAATCAATGCGAGATTCATATTGGTATATGAATTCAAGATTCTAAAATTTGCGCAATAATATTCTAATATCATCGAGTGATAAAGTTTTGTCGACAAAGTTCATAATTATTGTCATTTTATCATGTTTTACATATGAATAAAGTCAACAGAGTCTGTATGAGAATAATGGATATTTTCTACGAGTTCCATGTCATAGTATCACAAAGTTCACTCTTTGAAATATTTTGGAGTTTTGATTGTGTGAGAGTGAGAATTCAGAGTAGATATTCAGAGTAGATATTCAGAGTGAGATATTTAATGTTGGAATTCATATTAATGTCAATGAATGTTGCTGGTCTCAGCAGACACTAATAACTCAATAAAAATCATTGCATGAGGATCTATTTTTTTTCTCCCATTGAAAGCCTTCCAGGTCTTCACTCATTGATCAGCTCTGTTCTCTTGGGATTTCATTGAGCCTATCGCATTCAGTTATTTCGAATGATTACTACCAGAGCTCTTCTTGGTGAAAATATGTGTTAGTTGAGAAAAAAATAAGATATAATTGAGATGCCACTTGCTACACTGACACTGTGTCTCCTCAGCTACATTGCTTAGGCAAAGGCGATGCGGCCAAGAATAGAAGTTGACAAAAAAGTACTTTTCCGACTTTCTCTTGTGAAAAGTTGGAGGCTCATCAACAAGAGAGCCGGAAGCACGAGTCAAAGGTAGCCGGAGAGCAGGAATCGAATTAATTGCGGACTTTGTGGTGATGGTGGGCTTTCTCCTACATGTTACTTATTTCTCTTCTTCTCCTTCTTTATCTTCTTCTTTTCCTTGGCATTTTGTTCTTCTTTGTTCTTATTCGAAGCTGACCTGCTCCGAAAGCAATGAGAGTAAAGACAGGTCCGAGTGGATGAGTATTTAGTTAGGGTCCACAGAGTTCCCCCTCCACCCGAAAGAACAAAGCTCGCAGAGAAAAGCCCGAAGATTAGCGAAGCTTTTAGACGCCTTGATGGCAAAGTGTAAATACCTCACCCACTGACCAATCTTACCCCTAACTCCTGGTCTTGCTTGCTTGCTTGCTTGCTTGCTTGCCAGCCTGCCAACAACCAACAAAACCTGCTACGACTACAAACTACTACAGTCAGATCCACTTTAAATTGTCAGCATTCCTTGCAGATAGCACCAATGCTTCACATTCAATCAATACTGACTGTTCATAGTGAATCTCACCATGGAAAGTGTCTTCAGCTATGTTGCTTTAACGTCATGCTACTCTTCAACACATTTCAAAGCATCAATTGCCTTGCAACAATCCGATTGTATTCAGTATGTTTCTATAGTATAGTGTATCAATCCAATTTAATTATTGTAATTTGAATTACTCCACACTATATCCCACGTAACACGAAAGTTAATTTCATAGGTTTACTGACTGTACCCTATTTTTGAATTAAAAACAAAAGTTTTATCTCTCGTAACAACACGCAGCCAACTTCTGATTTACTCCGAATACTTCTGATGAATTTTCTCTGTGAATTCTCCAATGTGATGAATCTTCTCTGTTCTGTGATAATCCTCTAATGATGAGGGAAATTCTACCCTCTCTGTCAAAAATATTTTTCTCTTCCAGATTACGACTTTCAATACATAGTGGTTGAAGCTTAACGGTTGTTAACGAGTCCCGTTCAGGGTCTCCAAATTGGCCAGTTCAGGAAATGTTGATAGCTCTTGTCTGCAGGATTAGCGGCAATACAGTAGCATGTTTTGTCCCCTATGTTTAAAAAGCGGGCAGCTTCGATACGGTAACAGCTTTGCTGCTATTGTTTCACTTTGGCTACTCTCCCAATATCCCAATTAGGAGTTGGTTTTGATTAGGATGGGCCATTACGAGGGCTAGTTTCAAGCGATGTCACTCTGTATATAAATCTCGTTATTTTCGTTCGACATGGTAGCAGGTGCAGGGAGCTCGGAAGCGGTCACCACTGTCTCTAAAGCCCAACCAACGAGTCTAATACCGTCTAATACATATAAGGCGAGCAAGTGACCAACCAGGGTCATAAATCATGATTAGGGTACTCCTGAAAGACCACCGTGGTCCCTCTCCTGATTAAAATCCTCTCGCAAATAAGAAGACACCGATCTGAAAACCGTGAAAACCCCAGGTGTTTGCTTCTGTAGTGACCGCAGCTCCCCCTCATGCTGACTGTGGAGACCTTTCCTGAGCCTCAATTATGTAGTAAACTACCGTCGTATCACAAATTGCTGGATTTGAACCTCTTCTCATAGGCCTAAGTGTTGAAAATTAAATCGTGAATACTGTTCTAACAAGCAAATATTTATGTAATGCACTATCAGAAAATTATATAAGCAGTATAATACGATAACAGTATTTTTTTAGAAACCTTGGAATATTGTGCTGGTTAACTTGAGAATTAGCAAGTTCATAGTAAGCACGGTTTTTATTTTTCTGTGATTTCCATTCTCACAAAAGTCATTGTACTCATTCAAGTAAAAGAATATTGGTTTGAGAAGATTATATATTTTTCATATTTGAGAGTATAAATTAATATGTAGATATCGTTATTGTGAAATTATAAAATTGAATATTCTACTTCTATAATTCTACCTGGGAGAGTTGCAAAATTGTTCCATAATCAAATGATAATATTTTCCAAGTTGGAGAGATAATATTGTTGGATAACAAGTTTGAGAGATCACTGGTAGTATTGTTATTGGAAAAATATAATAGTTACCCACGATAACTGCCCTCAAGTACAAATTATCACTCCCAGTTACAGTGGAATGATCAATGTTATTCATTGTTGTGATCTGCATTTGGGTGTTTCAAGTGGATGGTGGTTCTTGTCACTCTATTCGACTATTGTTGCCGGTTGGTAGGTTCATACAAAATAGCTCATCATAAGATTATTTCATAACTCATATTATTAGTGTTTCTTACACTTATCTTCTGAATTCACGATTCAACGTTTCTCCTTTACCAGTATCCCATCATATTTTTTTGTTACAGTTTCATTGCCTGGAAATCACGGACAGCGAATCAACTTCGACTACATCCAGTTATTGATACCAACCGTGATAGCTCATCTTCATCTTGTGACATCTAGGTGACATAATGATTATCAAGATCTCCTTCATTGACGTTAATCAATTATCAGGCGATGAGTGATCTGAAATACTGTAATCTTATGTTGAAGTCACCACAAAAGATCTTTTAGATTTCCAAGAGATGATAGTGTTATTGACTCCTATGTGAACAGTTTTGATTATGCCTACATTAACACGTGAATTGAATCTTTTGAAACAACAGAGAAAAAAATTTAATTCTATATTCTTACAGTGGAGATATTTCTCTCATCATGAGAGAAACTCTTTCAGAATAAAAAAGTATGAAAACGATTGGCTCAAACAATTGTCCAAGCTGAATCAATTGTACAATGAGATTTGATTGTAAGTGAATATTCAATAAAATTTGAATTGAAGATGTGGGTTTCTCTGAGTTGTTGCTTGTTGGTATTCCTTTTCTTGAGTAGAATCCCTTTATTTCTCAAATACCTGGAATAATCATTCATAAATTATATTGATGTTGAGATCTTGTGAATATTATACTTGTGAATTAAGGATTCAATATATAATTCCATACATTATGGAGAATGCAGCTTGAAGAGTAGCTGAGTGATGAAATGATATTTAATATTACCTTGAATAATAATCTAGACAGAGGTGACAGACCATTAGAATATTGAATATTTTCATAGTCTTTCCACGTTGAAATAAAATATCTAGAACAGATTGTATCCTACGATAATATGATTTAATATGACATAATTTGTCATATTAAATGCCAGAATTAGGTCATAAAATGTCATATTTATGTCAGAAGAAGGTCATCCTTGACCCATAATTCCTTTTTCGGACTATATAGATGACTATCGATCAGTAATCCTTAGAATTGAATCGAGAAATTGCTGGAAGTTTCTCAACCTGCCCAACAGGAGATCGAAAGTCATGAACTGCATCTATTAGTTATCAACAAACTGAAAAGTCTGCATATATAACTCCAAATCAAGCTTCATTCAGTTTTTATTTATGATTAATGTAATGATCTAAGTGGATCCAACTTTCTTCACAATAAATTTTTCCAGCTCTAATTGGACATTTGTAGCAACTCAACAAGTTCAAATGGAATAAATTTCAATCTTAACAAGTTTAAATAAAATAAATTTCAATTTGTTTCTCATATAATATAAAGATCTTATGTAGCATCAGGGGAAACTTTTATAATGTTGTATTCTGTGGTAGTAAATAATACTTATTTTGGAGTTTTATAATACTAACATATATACAGAGAACACAATACAGATAGATTAGAAAACACTCAAAAAACTTACGTAATGACGTCAGATTTAAAAACTTGTGTGTCGTCACATTTAACATATGTGGTGGTTAATACCAGTCTCCAGTCGGTGACGGCACTTATCTGAGGGTTAACTCCTACTTTGGGAAGTACCCTTGTCACACGAAATAGGGAAAAATGTTTAGAGTATACTAGATTATTTTCCTGACAATTAATCAAAGGATTAATTGTACTATATTTTCTCAAGATCTTGATCTTTCTCAAGATCAAGTAACTTGATGATGGGTTACCATTGACCTCTGAAATGAATATGATATTAGCGAATAAATACACTATAAGCAAGGTCGAACACAGGGTCACTAAGGAACAACATGTGATGACAAGTTGCATTTATTTAAATTCACTAAATCGTTTAAGAATATTGTTTGTTCAATAATTAATAAATGAATTTGATAATGAAAGGTTAAGCCCATGAACAATATAATTTGTATTTTGAAGAGTTCTTTCAAGTTTATAAATTTATTAAGGGTGAGCATGTAGTGCTTCCACCCAAGGGTTGCCCGACTCAAGTTTGGACAGTGTAACGTCAGAATTTCCACAAACGATATATCAGTTTGTCTATGGAAAATTGAGTCGAAGAGATTTAAAATCTCTGAATCATTTATATGGGCCCATAATATACGCGCACTCACTCATGAAGATTTGTTCACTGCATGGCTGGCATCTTTCGTCAGGCTGCATGGCATCATATTAGGCTTCATTATTTGACTCACGATTTTAATAATAATTAATAACTTTCTTTTTAACTGAGACTTGGTAATCGAATTAAATTCTAAAGTTACAGGAACTCTACATTGATTGAATTCAGCACTCTTACATAAACTTAACAATGAAACATTTAAAATGACAAAAAATACAAAAAGGAGTTACAAACGACTCTCCATTAGCGTGCTCAGTTAATCTCTCTCTCTTCCTTCTTCTCCAAAATTGAGAAGCTAGGTTTGGGGAAGAAAAAGTCACATGACCAGTTAATGACCAATCACTGGTCAGAAAAACAAATCTACCAATAGGATGGCTACAAATGAAGAAAACGTGCTCTGGTGCCATATAGAATAAATGAATAATTTTACAAATAAAAACGAGAAAACAAGCAGAACAAATATAGGGGAACAATGAGCAGATTTTTCAGCAGATCAGAGTGTACAATAAACAATATAATAAGATTGAAAATCGAAGCAAGCAGTCAACAATCAGAAACAGACATGCCGGTTATCAGCTGTCTGATAAGGTAGCCGGCTCAGTTGCATCTGGAAACTAACCCTTATTGTAAACAAACATTCATTATGCTGTTTTAGGTTATTTGAAAACCATTTACAACTGTTTGTGAATCTGGATCTTAATAAATGAATATATCATAGATTTTGTTATTATTTCAACAGCCAATAAAGGTGGGTAGTCGTAATTTTTAGCTTATTATCATAGAAAGTTGCTTATCAGAGCTGTTGATGAATCTCACCGTGACATAAAGCCCCCAAAGTGAAAGGGTTTTTGGTTTACAATAAAGCTTTTCAAATTTCCTCTTGTCAGAGGTGTGAGCGCTACAAAGAACTTACCAAAACTATGACTTAGGATCAAAACACAACACAGTCAATATCTGATACAGGAGCTTATTCTATCCAGTAAATGCAGAAAATAAAGATGAAAGTGCATGTGCATGTATCAGCATAGAGTACACATATGGTGCCAAACAGTTAGTTACCTTGAGTCTCAAAAATTAGTAATACAAGAATCGATTTTTAGTAGAACTAATCAATAATATAGGACAATATTTCCTTTCATTTTTTTCTTTTTTATTCATTTTTATCATTTTGACTGCTTAAGATACATCCTAATGCATGGAGGATGCGCTCAACAATGAGCATACTTTATGCTTGATTTTCAAATTATCTAATGCTTGACTGCTGATCCTAACTGCTTGTGAATACAAGTTTTTGGCTCTATACAATCCCTATCATTTTTCTACTTGCTATTCCATTCTGACTATCACAATAATACAAATAAATTTTTAATACTTTCATAACATTTCAATATGTGCTTTACACAAATTACAATAATACAAATTGCATGAACATTGCTCTAGGAATGGTTCAAAAATGCATAAAATCCTCATAGAGTTTGAAGCTTTGGTTGATGCAATTGTATGGATAATATGTTCACAAGCATGAACATTTATAACAAATGAATAAATTAACAATAATATTTTCTTGATGAATTTCACTAACCTAAATTATTAATCCTCAACTAATATCACAGACTATTTTATTTTCTTTGGCATTTTAATGTTTGTTTCCAATAATAATTAGATTATTATGAGAGTTTTGATTTGATTTTGTTATTTTTTTTATTATCACAGTAGATGTTTCTATAAAAGGTTTGATTTTTTATTTTTTCTAGTCCGTGGTCTAATATAAAGACAATATAATAATTAGGACTAATTGAATAGACATATTATAATTTTATTCTTGGTGCAAGTGAATGCTAATCTATAAGACATTTGCACACTTAACACTAATATATTACAATAATAACGTTCCATGCTGTGTGGGACTTGACTAAGATTGAATGTTGATAAGGCTGAACTGTCAATACGGGGAGGTCCTTCCAATTGGCTAGGTGTGGAGTTGTCCTGGATGTATTCATCTGCAGAAGTTTTCCAACGATCATGCCACAGGTGATGGAACTTCCTCCTAAGCAGTGGCTTGTACCTTCCAGGCTTCAGCAAGAAGAACTTCTTCTTTTCCTCATTCCTTCTGCAGGGATCTTCGAGGAATCTAGGATGATAATGAAGGAAAATGTGCTCAGGTGTGCCATATAGAATAAATAAATAATTTCACAAATAAAAACGAGAAAACAAGCAAAACAAGTATAGGGGAACAATGAGCAGATTTTTCAGCAGGTCAGAGTGTACAATAAACAAAATAAAAAAATTGAAAATCGAAGCAAGCAGTCAACAATCAGAAACAGACATGCCGGTTATCACCTGACTGATAAGGTAGCCGGCTCAGTTGCATCGAGAAACTAACCCTTATTGTAAACGAACATTCATTATGCTGTTTTAGGTTATTTGAAAACCATTTACAACTGTTTGTGAATCTGGATCCTAATAAATGAATTTATCATAGATTTTGTTATTATTTCATCAGCCATTGAAGGTGGGTAGTCGTAATTTTCAGCTTATTATTATAGAAAGTTGCTTATCAGAGCTGTTTAGCGAATCTCACCATGACACATACAATGGAATAATTCAGAAGAACAAACCATCTTAGATATAGAATAATGGAACTGAAAAAACAGTCAGCCTAGTCAAGGTAACATTCTAATGAAATTAAGTCTTCTTTTTGATAAGAAGAAGTTCTACTATTGATAAAGAGAACAATGAAAAGATATAATTATGCACTAGTTTGAATTCTTTGGCAGAGAAAAATTATAAAATAGCTTCATTTTTTTATTGGTTCATCCAAAATACCTATATGTTTTGAAGCTGGAATTCTTATGATTTAGCAGGTCACATGATCTCAGATCAGCCGACAATTTATTTGATTTATTGCCTGGGCAATCAGCTGACCGACCATCCCACTATTATGAAATAAATATATTTTATTTTTGTAATCGTATAAGTATTATGTAAGAGAAAGGTTTATATAATTTGAAAGCAGTGATAATTATGTTACTTTGAATAATATTCATTAGTATCTAGAAAATATGAAAAACAAGAGTGTACAGAGCTCATATTAAAAATAGATTTATTCATTATTACATCAGTATATTATATTAAGATTCATCCAATTGAAATTCTTACGGTCTATTATGTAATTTATTTAAGCATAAACTTATCTATTTATTGTGTAACAAAAAGCTGGGGGAACCATGTATCCTAAATAGCCAATCATATCATGTCTTACAAAGACTTGAAGACCAATCAGACAAGGGCTTAAAAATTTTAGAGGAAGAGATGAATATTCTTTCAGGTTGATCTCTCTCTGGCTTGTGATCTCGACCAATACGGCAGCACATGAGGATAGGGTTCTTTTACAATTAATTTTTAAAAAGCATCAGGCCAGTCACTCTTTAAATGTTCACAGCCTTGTAATTAATGTTTGATTATTTGTGAACTCAGTGGATGTTGAAGAGTCTGTAATTGTAAATATTCCCATTGATAATTAATACTGAATGGGAATTATATGCAACCTAGACCATACCTTAGCCCATCAGATTCGAGAGGATTCAGCTAATAAGTTATTGGAGATAATTTACTATTCTATGAGAACTTCAGCGAACATCATTTAAGTGAGTGATGAGTTTAATGAGCTCATCAAATAAGTCCTTTTAGTGAATTGGGGAATTATTCAAAAGCACTATATAAGTTTGAATCAAGTTTAAATATTTTTCAACATGTCAGACACTATAGTATATTTATTAAGAACTCTTTTCATAAACATTGTAATGCTTCTTGGGAGGGTCCTGGGTTTTACTTGAGCAATTCCCCAGATGGAGACATCACACATATATAAAATCTTACACTGAGTCTTCGGTGTTGTAACCTCAAACTTATAAGTGTGTGAATGAACACTATAGAACACCAGGCTGAGAGATTCAGTATAAGGTTCAATATAATAGTCCAAATCGCAGTAGGCATAAACTCTTGCACACCCTTGATCTGATGTGACTAGCTGTCTGAGAATAATATTTTTCGCAAGTATAAGTTGTAGTGTAGCAACTGCTAGACACTAGATTCAGAGACCTTAAA
>NC_052504.1:50723464-50753118 GCF_014356525.2 Nilaparvata lugens
TTTACAAAGAGGATAAAGATAGGGAAATGATTAAGGAAGAGTTATCAGATTTATCGGAAAGTGATTTGGATTTCTCTTTTACGATTGATAACAGGCCGTTTGAACATTTTGTGAACTCTGGTATGCGTAATGATTGTGAATCTAGAGGAGTCAAGATGCATCAGAATGTTAGTCTCGTGAATAATAGGACTAATAGAAAAAGAAGACGTAAGAAATGTAAAGTTTGTGGTAAACATAATCATTTTACGCGGAATTGTTTTTACAACGTTAATTATGCTTATCGGGTTTATAAAAGGATGCATAGAATTTGTGAAAAAGAAGGCTATGATATTAGAGTGTGTTCTTTTGATGGCAGAAAGTTTTCGGAAAATGCTAGACGTAAGAAAGCATATTTTACTGATAGGACACAGGAGTTTAGTACTAGGCATATTGATGAAAATGTTTTAGACGGCGGTCCATCAAATATTGATAATTCAAGGAATGAATTAGGAGGTTGTATAGTCACTGAATCAGGTTCTACTTTGGAAGGTGTTAGGCACAATGGGATATGTTAGAAGAAACTATTCTAATACTGATGATAAGAAATATTCAATCTCCCATAAACACGAGATTGATCTTGTAGATATTAAAATTAATTATAGCCAGAAATGTGGATCAGCAAATGATGGTGTTGAACGAAATATTACTGACTCATGCTACTGGAGCTGAAAAGTATTACTGACGATAATAACATTTTGTTAACAGATGAATGAATCAATAATCATCGATAAACAAGAACCAGGCCATGGAAATAGTATATGAACCGATTACAGAAAAAATGTGAATCAGCGATTTGTGTGAACAGTGAAGGTGAAAATACAGAGTCAGATTTGAATTATTGTAATTATCCGAAAGATATGAAGAATAATAAAATTGAAACTGATGGAATTGTTATTAATGAGAGTTCGGTAGAGAAATATGATGACATAATTTTGAATAGTTTGGAAAGCGTGTCCCAGTTAAGCGTTAATAGCGATGAAATATTTATTGAAACAATAATTCTGGAGAGGTTTGAAAAACGAACTCAGACTCAGCGAAAGTTACATGAGACAATATTGCTAGTAGAACGAGGCCTTTTAGCTGATTTGCAGTTGTCATTCAATGAAGAACGCTGAACTGTTTGGGACTAATACATCATTCGATGTCAGATAAATTGAAAATAATCATTGTCCGATATGAAGAATGATTAATATTATGTTATGTGGAAATATTATGAGCTAAAAAGAATAATGATTAGAGTAGAATAAGATAATTAGAATAGAATTTTTATTAGATTTTGATATTTTTACTAATAATGAACTTTTCAATTTTGGGATTTTATGATTTTTTTTCACTGAGCTTGTAGGTAGTGATAATTTCAATCGTTTATGTCCAATAAAATTTTTCGATTAGGGCAGTAGTTTTCGAGTTAGGTATTTTCAATAATTTTCTTCTTTTTGGGGTTTTGTGATTTTTTTCTTCATATAAAGTTTTGTTTTAGTATTTTGAAACATATTCTGGAAATTCAATGTAATTCACCGAACGAATCTGTTGTGAAGGAAGTTTTTCAAACGACGATTTTGATAGCGTTCGATATTGATTGACTCCTACTAAATTTTTGCTCTACTGGCTGCCAAGAGGCGAAATTATCGAAAAATTCAGAAATCTCCAGTTCATGGAAAACATTTTGTGATTTTTCGATTTTTTTTCGGGAATCTTATTTTTTAGGATGAGTACATTCAACTTTGTTCTGTGAAAAATTGTTTAGAGCAAAGGGTTTTGAGGTTTTTCATTTTATAGTTTTTGTTGGTGACCTTGTATAGTAGCAAAATTTTTTTTTTTGAATTAAAGATGAATTTTAGGTCATTCGCTTGCATTTCTAAAATGGGATAGGATATGTGAAGTAGATATTTTTGAGATATTTGAGGGTTCGTGAGTTATTTCAATAGGTAGTAAATTTTCGGCTACAGTCAGACACGGATTTTGAATTTCGCGCGTTTCTGCTGAATGGTATCTACTGATTTTGAATTTCGCGCGTTTTTGCTAAATGGTTATCTGCTATTTTTCTATGGTTTATGTTGGGATTTCATTTGGTTTCATGATATTTGATGGATAGTTGTATTCTACATATATTGGATTTTGGTTTTCAGTTATAAGTGGTATTCGTTTATTCCGATGAGTTCTTTTTTACGATTTATGATGATTACAAGGTATGCGGCGTATCTTGATTGTTAGTCTAGAAATTTCAGACAAATTCGGAAAAGTCGATTTTCGAAAAAAATTTTATTGCAGTTTCATATTTTCTTAGCATAGATTTTAGCATTGCGATAATTATAATTTTGTTTAGGGCAAAGGGTTCTGAGATATTTCACTTTAGAATTTTGGCCCTTTGGATTTTATATTTCATTATATTAAGGTTATGAATAAGTTTTATTGAAATATTTTCAAGGGTTATTAAAGGTAGATATTTTGTTGATAGATTTCATGAATTAAATATTTGAATTTGTTGTCATAAGGTGTTGATAATTAAGGTTTAATGGTGATAGTCATTTTTTTAAGTCGTATTTTTTTGAAGTCATGCGCTATATTAAAGTCCCTAAGAGAATTTTTGTAAATATTATTCGTAATTATTTATCATTTCATCATTGTTTATCAGAATTGATTATAATATTTATGGATTTATCATCCAGTGGGTGAATAATAGGATTATATTTTATTTATTTGATCTGTTTTCGATGGGGTCTTATGATTTAAGCCTATAATTATAAGTCCTCGTAAAATTTTATTAAAGTATTATTACTGATTATTGTTGCTGGAGGTGAAGTCCATATTTTTCAATGGTAATATAGACCAAACTTATTGTCCATGGGTTATAATAACGGTTATAGGGGAATTTTTTAGCTATGGATAGCAGAGTTTCAGTTTTATACGTTTATATCTTTGAATTGTATTTCGTTTTATAATTTTTTCTCAGTATAACTAATGATTACTATATTCTTGATTATATTTCATGATAATATTTGAGTTTCATTGTGTCATGGTTCTAATATTAATGGTTTTGAGTAGAAAAATTTTTCTTTTGGCACAATAGGTTGAGTTTAGGGCTTATTATTATGGTTGAGTTTTTATTTTCAGAAGTGATTTTTGGTAATCATTGTAGAACCATGTTTTACGATATAGAATCAGTTATTATAGAAGAGGTTTATTATTCCATGGTTACATATTATAATTTTAGGGTACAGTTACCTATGAAAATTGGTATTTGGCTGGGTTTTACATTTAATTTCACCAGTTGCATTATTGATTTTGTATTGATTTTACAGTTATGATAACCATGTTATATTTCATAGTCATTATAATTATATCTCAGTTATTTCAAATTATGGTTATTCCAGGAAAATGAACAGGAAATATGGTTGATGGATAGTTTACCATTTTATGATAACCAAATGGTCATGTTTCATTCACATAATTACATATTCTGATTACATGTTACATTTTTGTAATATAACATTATCACTGATATACTTTCTTTTTTTTCTCGATAAATCATGGTACGTTTTAATATTTGGTGCCACGAAAAAGTACAGTAATGTAATTCATTGTTTTGTTATTTTATTTTTGCGTTTGTACTGATGTGACCTACGTTAAGAAAGTGCAATTGTCACGTATTTTTGTTTAGTTGTCAATCTTGTTATTCATATCCAGGGCAAGGTCGTTCATTGAGTGACAAACGTTATGATACTTTTAAACGTTCACTAATAGAAATTCATAATGAAGCTGTTATAAGACAATTATATTTTTGATGGATGAATATTTTATTCACTTTTATTTTGACTTGAATTTCTTTCTCAATAAAATATAACTAGAGTATAAGTTTTTATATTCTGATGATTTATTGTATGATTGTGATTTTGTTTTCATATGACTCATATATTGTTCTGATTTCAGAATTGTTCCAGTATATATATATAGGCCTATGCACTTCTAATAAATTGTATCATTTCTAGGTTTCTGATTAATAATATATGCTAACCAGCCAGTCCAGTTGTTAATTGTAATATTCACGTCGAGTTTGTTAATATATTGTAAACGTTTCTCTTGATTTTTTTTATTACGATTCATTTGCGGTTGCTTCAAGTAGAGTTTTTTTTGTTTGTAAGAGGTTCTGTTACGCATAAACATGTCAATTATGGTACATTTTGCGTCATTTCTCATTCTCACGACTTTCACGGCGCAACTGGAGGCAGTCAGGGTCTTCGCGGGAGTTTTCTACAAGGAGCTACGTCACGCTGTAGCGTATGAATCATCGGTTCCACTAACATACGAGGTAGATTTCCCGGCAGCTCAGCTCGACATCTTGCAGGCGGAAAGGGTGTTCTGGCCTAACTGTCAACAAGAGGATTGCAGTTTAGCGGATGCGGTAGAAGTTTTGTATAATTCTACAAACGGAATTCTTCGCAACAGTCATGCTGCTTTCAACTCTTCAATTCGTTTGGGAACTCAAGCTTCACGAAAACCAGAGCGATCGATGTTGTCGGCGATTTTCTTCATTTTTGTTGCGCAGTAGCGACGGATGGGGAACTTCATAAGCTGGAATTCAACGAAAAACATGTAGCTGATCACCTCAACGCATTCCAAGGTTGGTTGCAGACGACCACAAAGATTTAATTCGGATTTCTCGCAACTTGAGGCAGTTTGCTGGAAATTTTTCTCAGCAATTCACGATGCGTATAGCAAATTAACAGACAGTATGAGATTATTCGTACAACAGAATGTATCGGAGGAGAAAACACTGTTCACAAACCAGTTATTAATTACATTTTTCACCTCTACTCACATGTAAATATTTTATCACGGCAGGAATTCATAAATACTGCGAAGGAACGCTGTGATAAAAAGCTTTTACCCTTTTCGCTGGTACACCCCAATTTATTACGTTCAGATCTCTTCAGATTGGAGAAAGGATATAAGTCGAAAGGACACCAGTTAGCTATACCTCTATCGGATTTGCAGCGATATTTTGATCTTCCACTTACGACTTGCGTGGTGAAGGAGAACTCCATGGTGCTTAGCTTAAAAGTACCGTTGGTCAGCATCGGCGGACAGTTTCAATTGCACAAGTATGTGAGGACACCTATGTATTTCGACGGCCAGATTTGTCAGCTTCAGCAGCAGGATTTCGTTTTGGCGCGGAGACAGGAGGACGGTGAGATTCAGGTCATCTCGGGAGATCATCTCTCTTCTTGTCGGGCACAGGACGATTTCTTATGCTATCTTCCGCGGCTGGTGCATGGAGGACATATGTCATCAAGATGTATGCATCACTTGTTTGCGGCGACAGAGCTGAAGGACATCCAACAATATTGCAGTTTAAGCTGTCGTCCAGCTAAGCAGGAGTTGGAGATCGTCGAATTTTCGCCTTCGGAGTATATCGTCGCGAATATACAGGCCAACACTACAGTCACTTGCGAGGGAGGTTCGTTTCATCATCTTCAACCTATTCCGGGAGCAATGTATGTGGTTTTACCCTGTCATTGCGAGATTTCGGTCGGCGGGAGAATAATGGTGAGAAAGACTTTTCCGTGTGACGCAAATGTTGATAAACAACCTCAGGTTCTCCATTACTTACCTTTGCATTGGGTTAAGTTTAATTCGTTAAAAATTGATGTTTTGCAACCGCATTTCAATCCTAATTTTGTTAATTTTAGCGAAATTTTAAAAACTGATATAGATATAAAGGTTCCGGAATTTACAGTTCAAGACGTAATATCGTCAGATATATTTCACAAAGTAGATCTTCCAAATTCTTGGGGAGATGTTGTAAATTCCTCTAGTTTTGTTTTTTATATTATTTGGCTGGTTAGGGTTTTTAACTTTATTCTGTGCATATTTAGGCATCAAGTTGTATGTGTGTAAATTATCTGCTGTAACGGTAGCACAACCCAAGATACATATAATCGATAGTTAGGAGTTATATAGTTACTTTTTGATGGATTAACTGTTTTATTGTTTTTTTTCTTGACTATATAGTTATGAGTCATAATGTACTTATAAAGTTTTTTTTTCGATTTTTATTGCAGCTTTTGAAGTAGTTCAATGTTGATTCACAAATAAATTATTGTCAATGAGATTTTCTTTTCATAATAAGTTGAATATTCATGTATATTAATGTGTATAATATTGAAAGTTAGTTTCATATATAATCAATGTTATTGTGCAGCATAGTTTCATTTTGAATTTGATTTGAATGTTTGTAATTTAGTTTGAGTAACCTACCTTTCTATGTAAAAGTTTGATTTCAATGTATAGTAGCATTATCAAGTCAATCAGGCACACGTTTGTTTCCCGAGTATATTATTTTGTTAATCATTATTTATTTTTTTTTTTTTTTTGTTCCCCTCTTGACTACAGACTCAGGGACGAGTCTTTCAGCGGGATGGGTGATGTGTCACCTGGTCATATGGGACATATATATGATTCATATATTTATCTCATATTGATCAGGATTTTAGAGTTTTAATTTACGAAAAGTTTAATGAACGGTGTTTCTGCCTTTGAACAGTTTTGTCATCGACAGAAAGATTGTTTATTTCACTTGTTATCAAAATTATTGTAGCTTCTCTTTTGTTTTTCATAACAAACGTGCTCGCTTGTGCGACTGATAAAAATATGTATTTGAAATGGCTTCATGTTTGGCATTGACTGAGGGATGTATGGTCTACAGCCATTGTAATCTCCGTTCAGTGTTGAAGGACTTATGTGTTCGTTGTTGAGTTCAAAGCACAAGGCTGTTACACAAGATAAATTCAAGAGTTGTTTTCAAAACAAGCAGACGAGATGCAGAACATAGGCTTTATGACTGTGATTGAGGTTGTGTCCAAACTCCAAATTATTCCTGGATAAGAGAAATTTCGTACAATTACACCAAAGAGTTGATTTTGTGTGGTCATCATGCTGCATGATATTGTTTGTCTATTTCCAAGCTCAAAATTTCACAAAAAAATGGAAATTCTTCATTTTATTGTTATTCCTCAAGTGGATTTTCAATACATCATCAACTAGGAATCAGAGAGGAGAAGTAATAAGATGAGAGAACAATGATTAATACTATTTGTGAAGGTTATGTAATTATTATTGTCATCAACACTTGACCTTAAAAGTGAGATAGAAAAGTAATACATCATTCTCGATCACTCGTACATCGCAACTACATAATAATTACTCGAATCATCACAGTAAAATTCTAAAAGATTATGGAAGTTCACCACGTGGAAATGATAAATTATTCGCAATGGACCGCTCATTATTGCTCTGCAAAATTCTCTGCATGTGCCATGAATTGCACCGGGGAATATGAGCTGTTCATCAACCAACAAACGCACTAATATTCCCAATAGCTGTATGGTCAATATATTTATATATAGTCGGTGTCATTGTGCAGCGGTCAATCAAACAGGTATATATTACCGGCGCATGTGGAAATGAGATGTTATAAATAAATAGGGCTTGTTCTTGTGTGTGATAGAGAGAGTGTGTGTGTGAGAGTCCTCGGTGACGTTCGGTGCAGTCGTTAATCACAGAGATTAAATTGCGGCCATTACTCAAAACACGGAATTAGTCTTGTCCAATGTGCTTATTGCCAGCGGCCAGTAGTCAATGTCAGTATTCCCAATATATGGCATTAAATGCTTCCCTTTCAACCTATACTGACTGTTTGTAGTGGATCTGACTATAGCTAGCAGAGAGCTCCTCTTGATGTAGGAACAAGCCGAGCTCAGCGCTGACCTGAGCCTACATATTATCCGACGACTGTATTTTATGCGCCCATGTCAGTCGACCATTACTGCTTAATCAATTCGTTATCAAGCAGACCAACGCCGCTCTAAATATCTGTCAATGTGTTGTTGAGTCGACCAAAAAGTTTCGCATCAATGATCGTAATGGGAATTATTGGAGTATTACTAGAATAACACGAGGTTGAAACCTGTGCATTATATGCTTGGTACTATTGGAAATGGGATTTTTCACGCTCTGTTATTTATGGTGAATAACAAGATGTTGAATTGCATAAATTGGTAAGAGTTCAGAGTTACCAAAGCCACTGCGTGATATATGGAAATCAACATTATATGTTTATGTGATGTTGATAATGTTTTTGAGTAAGGGGTCGGGTGGTGGTTTTATTATGAAGACTTTCAAGGAATGAGTGGTCGAAAGGGTAAGGAGAGGAAAAACGGAGGATTTGGGGAGAAGGAAAATGGCAAGGAGCGTTCACTCTAATCACTGTTTGTCATGCTGATGTAATGTTGATGAGGTAACTTTTGGGTGAGTAATGTATCAGCCAATCTCCAATAATTTTGAAATTTCAACTCACATTATGATGATTTATATAAATTACTAGCCGTCAGACACGCTTCGCTCCCCATATCAGTCTAGCCGACACGGACTGGATCGTCCAAAAATGAGATCAGCGGGCTCGCTTCGCTTGCCTGCATTTTTCATTTCAGCAAGCTTCATTCCATCAGAGAGTCAAAGTACTGAGAAAACGTAGAAAATCTGAGAAAAACGTTGGAAAAACGCTGATTTTGGGCGTATCTTTGATTAAATATTAAAGTCACCTTATCACAAAATTTTTAGACCCTAGCCAAACCTATGTACCAAATTTGAACATTATCTGTCTATTACTTGATGAAAGAACTGAGAAAACGCAAAAACCCGCTAATTTTGAGCGTATCTTGGCGTTATTTCAAATTTCTTCTAACTCAACATTATTACACCCTAGCTGAACTTCTATACTAAATTTGAATATTTTCTTTTCATTTGCTCTCGATAAAGCTAAGAAAACGCTAAAAAACGCTGAAAAACACATATTTTGGGCGTATCCATGGAAATTTTTCCAAATTCGTTCTTAGCGCGCCTCTAAAGGGCCAACTGAATATACCTACCAAATTTGAACGCTTTTGGTCCGGTAGATTAAAAAACTCTGTTTTTGACATTCCGTTAACTGGGAGATGACATATCGTGTACAGAGGCGCACATACACTCATACACACACACACACACACACACACACACACACACACACACACACACACACACACGTATGTATTTCTTTCCGAAAAAAATTAAGGTACCCCAATTTCTAAATTTCTATACGTTTCAAGGCCCCCGGAGTCCAAAAAAGTGGTTTTTGGGTATTGGTCTGTATGTGTGTGTGTGTGTGTGTGTGGGTGTATGAGTGTATGTGCGTCTGTGTACACGATATCTCATCTCCCAATTAACGGAATGACTTGAAATTTGGAACTCAAGGTCCTTCCCCTATAAGGATCCGACACGAACAATTCGATCAAATTCAATTAAAGATGGCCGCTTAATGGAGAAAATGTTGTCAAAAACAGGGTTTTTCGCGATTTTCTCAAAAACGGCTCCAACGATTTTGATCAAATTCATACCTGACATAGTCATTTATAAGCTCTATCAACTGCCACAAGTCTCATATCAGATTCTGTAATAATCTTCCAGGCTGTCCCCATAATGGCCGATTTCAATTCCAAATAATCTAGCGCTGCATGTGAGTCTATGCATCGTTCAACGACAAAACAGTACTTCGTTCAGAGCCACGTTCACTCACCCATCTCATCGTTCACTCACCGATCAGTGGCTTTGAACTCAACCAACGATTATGATTTCATCCGATGAGAGCTTATTTCACATAATAATAACAGCTGGCATCAAAAGTAAGAATGTCAAACATGATTGAAATTGAAACAGTGGCTATCATCGACATTATTATCTCCATCTGATCTCAAGTAACCAAATTATAGTAAGATTCACATCAATGTGTCAGCATAATTATGTAACATATGAATGGGGAGCATCAATGCTATAAATGGGGAATACTGACAGTCAACGAACTGTTATGCATATTCTCCAATATTTTTTCGAAAGCTACCTTCTATTTTCTCAATGTTCAACAATCAATTTTTGAGAATGATTGATTCATGGGAGAAGCGCCTTACTTCTATGGAAGATATTCTTACATTAGGAAAAGCAACAACAGCTATTTGGCCGTTTTAATGAATAACCCCTTTCTTTCGCCCAAGTTAAATTTTGGCCGAATTTCCTCATTCTTTGCAAACAGAGTCCACAACAGACACTTCTGTAATTTTAATAATACCCTCCATATATCATACTGAATAATTAAAATTTCATCGAAATTATCTAAGCAGTTTTCTCGATCTGTCGGATATACTATCAAAATTAGTCTTGATAGAATAGGATCAATCGATAGAAGCAACTCCCGTCATAAAAGTTTGTTTTATGAAAAATAAAAATTATCTTTACTCCCAGGAATAGCTCTGATTGAAGCAGCACTGCCCAATCGATTTATTTTCGATAAATGCATTTTAATAAGTTCTTCAACTTGGTACCAACCTAATGAAGACCTCTCAACTTGATGCCAACCTGACAAAATCCACAGAGACAAGGTGAGTCTCACAGAGACAAGGTGAGTCTCACAGAGACAAGGTGAGTCTCACAGAGACAAGGTCAGTCTCAGTGGAACAAGTAGTGTCAGTGGAACAAGAAGAGGGGTAGAGTCCCATTCGAACAAATTGAGTGTCACAGAGACAAGGTCAGTCCCACAGGAACAAGGTTGGTGTGGTGTGTTGCCTACACATAAAGATGAAGGCATTCCATTTGCTCTAATAAATTGGATGTCATCTGTTTTTTAATATATATATATACATATATATTATGGTGACATGAATAGAATAGAATGACTGCCTTTATTTTTCTTAGAGAGCGAAGTTAGGGTGCAGTCGACCCTCTCTTACACTCAACTCTCTATCAAGTATTATAACAATACGAAAAATAATACAAATAATATGATTAAAAACAAACAATAGTTAAGTTATCTACTTATTTGAAATAATAAAAAATTTTAAATTATTGAAAAGAAAGAGAAAAAAATGACATTGAAAATAATACATAACAATGCTGAATGATAGTATTTTCTGATACTTCATCACTTTAGTAAAAAATAAGACACTACAGAATACAATACAGTAGTTTTTGTGTAGTTGAGAAGTTGATATTGTGGTAATTATTCATATTGAATGAAAAAGACTAAGATATTGTCAAAGAACCACTGATTTATTGAAATTAGAAAGACCGGTTTCGGTTATTACACCATTGTCAATCTCTGATAAACTAACACTAAATACAAGAGCAGCAGAATTTATACTAGTAGGCGAGTACTGCTATTGGTCGAGGGCAAGAACGCCTGCCATTGGCCTAGCTGGACAATCTCCTCCCACTCAACGGTGTGACAAAATGGCGGCTTAAGCAACAGAATCGCCATGATAATAAAATTCACTTTCAGTACAAAATAAGAACCAACAAAACAAGTGTGAAAGATAATAAAACAAATATGTAAATGGAAAAACTATTGACTAATGTATGCTTACAATTTTATGATAAAACTAAATTCGTAGTGTTGAAATGAATCTGGTCATTTAAACTATACTGGGGATTTTCCTTAATTACTCTTGTTATTTCTGAAGCCTCTAGAATATTCAAAGATGTGCATTTGTTATTAACATGCAGAAACTCAACATTCTCCTTAACTGTTTAAGGATTACTGTAATTCGTCACCCAATCATTGTCCATCAAATCTAAATGCATTTGTGCTTATTCTAACAATTCTACTTCTTTCTAGAGTATTTCAGTTATTCCACTCAATTCAAGTAGTCTGTAGAAACTTTTCTTTTTTTCACTTTTCAGTGTAATTTTAATAAATTTCTCAGTGTATTTATGAATGCTCTCACACTATAAGATAAGAAATATAGACTTTCTTCCCTATTAGTTAATTTTATTGATTTGACAAATAGAGTTCATCTCAAAGCTTTCAGCATGAATGACTTCAGCATCAACGTTGAGTGCTCTTGATATTCTAGTGAGTAATCTGGTTCATGAGTGGTACTTTCTGTTTGAGCATCTCGTATTCACATCAAAGCCGTTGGTGGAATAAGAAATGGGCAACTGTATGATATAAAAAACTAGTGAGTAGGGTGAGTTTTTCCTCTCTTATAAATGCTTCTCTCTAGTTGTCTCCTCATTGGTTATCTCCTGACCACTAGTTCATTGATCCCATTTACAGTTCACGTACTTGTAATTCAGGGTTTCTAGAGTGATGCCATAATGAAATCTCCCATGATTTATTCATCATCCCGATGTTGTGTAACTGAGTAAGACTGGATGCATGACAATATAGAGGGAGTACTTGCACTTGAATATCAAGACTCTAATCTGATGAATTTTATATTGCAGTTTGAGACAATAGCCGGAGAGAGTAATTGCGAGTCGTAAAAAGAGAGCAGGGTTTTGAGTGAGTACGGGGTCGGGGTTTTATTATGAAGACTCTCAAGGAATGAGTGGTTAAAAGGGTGAGGGACAGTAAGGAGGTGGCGTGAGGGGGTTTGGAGCGGGAGGGAGGAAAATGGCAAGGAGCGTGCACTCTAATCGCTGTTTATCATGGCCAGTAGAAGCATGCATAATCCATACAGAGTGGGGTCGGCACATAACAGACACAGCACCGTGTGCATGGCTAATCACGGATTCGCACAGCAAGTGCCTTCTAAGCTCACACAACAAGCCAGCACAATTGAATAATTAAAATAATTACGTTGTATCAGACAAATTGCACCTGTGATTCATGTCTTCTATGAGCACACATTGTCTTGGTGTTGCGCATGAGTGAGTCAGAGCAGAGCAACCCATCATGCCGCGAATCCATTACTTAGCAGCAGAGACACTGTTCTGCAAATTGAGATTATTCATTCAAACTTTTTGAACAAAATATGATAATATACCTGCAATAATTAAATCACATAATATTAACAGAATGCATATTAGTCCTATGGAAATGTGCTCTGTTTTAATCATGATTGATAATTTCCAATTATATTTGTATCAATTCCAATAATACCCTTATTGGGAGGACTCAGGAATATTGTTGATGCAAAGTGTTTAAACAGATTTCGAATTTCCTTTCAAATGGTGGAAAATGTTACCGTGAATAGAATCACTATCATCAATAATAATCGAATGAGATCCTCTCAGTACTATGAACCATCCTAGAACCACTTGTAGTGAGTTAGACCACAAATATTTAAAAAGTTATTGTCATTGCAGGATTCATAGCTCAATTTTCAAGAAATTTCATCATCAGATATAGTATTGTGTTGTTCATTATAATAGTTTCTGTTGAAAATTTCTGAATTTCCAGTTTTATAACAAAATTTTATATTTATCTCATTTTTGGACAAATTTTATATTCTATATGTGTTTATCAAATAGTTGTAAAGGTTTAAGAACAAAAAGTTTTTTTGGAAGTGAATTTTTCATGAAGAAATTTAAAAGGCGAGATTACAAATGTATTCCAACCAAAATGAATGTGCTATTGTGCATTACATTATAAGTGGATTTTAAACTCTCAATTCGGAGCTCAGTTTTTGCAGGCCGGACACAACAATGTCTTCCCGCTACATAGGCCTGAGGAGTGTTATTGACTCTTTCATTGTTTTCAATTTTTGTATTGCTAGTGCATGTGCACTGTATATAGGAACTGTATCAAGAGAATTAAGCAATTTGAAAAAATATACAAATAAAATTATTATTGTAATCAAAGGGATTATATTTTACTGCTTGCCACTGAAGTCATGCCTACGTCATAATCATTCTACCAATGGCAAATTTTCATGCAAATTAATTACACAGAGATTCTCAGAAAAAACTCTAGCCAAAGGCTTAGAAGATGGCAAGACACTTCCCTTTTGAAATCCTCACCGCTAAGACCTTGTTAAAAAGTTACCAAAGACCTATTAGTGAAATTTTGTTCGATTTTTGTATTTTTCATCTGTGAGCCAATATCTTAGGATAATCTATCTATCATTTTATAAATTTATTTCATCAATCGATAAATGAGTGCATATGCATATCCTCTCCTATTTTATAAGGCGAGCAATTCCTGTATTTTTATATTGGTTATTTATATCTGGTTATTTATGTTCAACGGATCTCGAAAACGGCTCTCACGATTTTCACGAAATTTGGAACATAGTAGGATTATGACATAAAAATTCGATTGCACTAGGTCTCATCCTTGGGAAAACTCGCTGAACTGCATTAAAAGGATAATTCATTTTTGACTGAAACAGCTGAGACTTTCGTCGCCTGTGGATAGTAAAAAGTGAGCGTGTGATTCTGTGAAAAATAGGAATATCGCATTCCCGAAATTCATAAGCTGACGTATAGCCAGCTGTGAAATATAAACACAATCATTCTAGAGAATTGTGTTCTGTTTCTCTGTAAATAGAAATAGCAAGCGAAGCTCGGTGTCCCGATATTACATTACAATTAAACGAGCTCTGTTTAGATATTTTATGTATCATATATATAATATATCATATATATAATATATGATATAAAAAAATATATATATAAACAGGATACACACGACACGGATAGATTTATAGTCTTATTCGTATATATATATATATATATATATATATATATAGTTGGGGTTTATAATCTTGAAATCCCAATTAAGAAATATCCACTAATACTTTGGCCTATTTTTAGTGAATAAATTTAAATTAGTTCCATATTTTTATATTTTAAAAGGCTCATTGTATTTCTTAATTGCTCCAAATAACTCAATCAATTAATAGGCCTAAGTTACACATGTGGTGGTGATAGGTGATGGAATATGCAGGGAAATTTGGCAATATATATATATATTATTGATCAACTCACCAATATATATAGTCCTCATAAAACCGGTCGACACGATACGACAGCGACATATATGTGTTATCTCTCCTTCACATATGAAGCACTTTCAGTCTTCTTCAATATACCGTGATTGACAGCTCGTCTTCTGTATTCCTCGCTCTAGAAGGCTGTGACTCAAAACCATTCCCAGTTGACACTTGTGTTCGCTTGTTTTGGTTGAACCAGTTTCCTTGGTTTTGGTTAGCATTTGAATTATTATTGTGTTGAATAAATTTACTGTTGGAATTCCTCTCATTATCCTCAACTTGACCTTCCTGTTGTTGATTTCTCCCTCTTTGATTATAATTAGTTTGCCTGTTATTGTTTTCATTGCTGTAAGTCGATCCATAACCTAATCTAGAGTTAGAAACAGTGTGAATACGTCAAAGAGATCTTTCTAATTCCTTGAAATTCTGTGAATTTTCAGCGGCAATTATTAACTAAATTTGTTCAGTAATCCTTTCAAAAAGATAGAGATTAGGCTAGACTCAGATAATGGTTCGTCCAAAAAAGTATTTTTGTATCTTAAGCTAGCAGCATAAGCTGGGAAGGTTATGTGGTTTTTTGGTTGAAATTTAATATTAAGAATGTCGAATAAACATTCTTGTTGTAATTCGGTTGACCAGTATCTCTGTTTGAAGTTAGCCAGAAATTCGTCCAACGACTGGAATTCATCTTTTTCAGATAAAAATGAAAATAATGCATCTGATTTTAGAAGAGAACAAAGTTGTAGTTTCCATTCAAACCAAGACATACCATTCAGCTCTTGTACAGTTTGTATTTGGCGATAAATTCATTGGCATTCAAGGATTTATTCTGGGGGTCTAACACTCCTAAGGTAGGTGTTATTTGGCTAAACCTACGCTGTTCTAGGTTACCAGAACTAGTAATATTCATTTTATCTACTCTTAGGTTCAATCTCTAATAGACTCAGTTGTACCAGTCATATGTTCTTCTAATTTATCATTAGTTTCTTGCAATCAAACTGTACACTGTTCATTTTTCTGTGCAACAAGTTCTAATTTACCTATTAGGTTAGCCTGTTTATTTCCTAACCTCTCTAGAGTCGTTACAATACCCTCTTGTTTCTCCTGTAAAATATCGACTTTTTGATTAATATTTGCCGCTAGAGCATCTACTTTCTCTACTACAATAGAATCAATGCTCTCATATATATATATATATATAGTTGAAGTTTATAATCTTGAAATCCCAATTTAGAAATATCCACTACTACTTTGGCCTACTTTTAGTGAATAAATTCAAATTAGTTCCATATTTTTATATTTTAAGAGGCTCATTGTATTTCTTAATTGCTCCGAATAACTAAATCAATTAATAGGTCTAAGTTACACATGTGGTGGTGATAGGTTATGGAATACGCAGGAAAATTTGGCAATATATATATTATTGATCAACTCACCAATATATATAGTCCTTATAAAACTGGTCGACACAATATGACAGCGACATATATGTGTTATCTCTCCTTCACATAAGAAGCACGTTCAGTTCTCAGCACATCATCATACGGCATGATCTGACCAATGATAAGATTTTCTTCACCGCACTTCCGAGATGTGACGTCACACTCAATTGCCAAATTCAGGAAGGACATAGGATAGGTGCTGAATGGAATTTGATATTTTATTTTATTTCGAATTACTCTAATTTTTTAATCATTTGAAAAATATTATCATCTGTAGAATATTTTTGTTTTTGGCTGATCAATCTATCAGCTGTATGGAAGGAGCATTCTCTGTTATCGGAAATAGGAGATAATGAACTCAGAAATTGGCACCTACTTTCAAAATTCTTTTGAATTAGGCTGTTTCTATTTCTATTGGGGAATATGCCATGACAATATAGATAAGACTTATATATAATAAGACTATAAATCTATCCGTGTCGTGTGTATCCTGTTTATTTTGTGTGATGAATCTTTTGAGTAAATCTCATGATTGGAGAGAATTGACTAGAAAAATTATAATTACCCTTATAAAATCAAAGGTTTGCCAAACGAACAGTTAGCACCCGAGCGATAAGGCTTCCTTATCAACAGCTGAGTATAAGATAAGAGTACCATTTCGTACTACACATTTTTTCAAAGAATTATTTGATAAAATTATAATTATTTTGCAAATAAAGTACAAATCATTTAAGAATTGCTCATTGAACTTTTGGAGGTTACACTTTTGTTTACAATTGATCAGATGTTTTGTAGCGGCTCAGACACAGCTGACTGACTCAATATATTATAAATGTCATGCCAAGTTTTCATGCAAGCTATAATATTATTTTTAAAATCAAGAACTATTGAAAAAGGATAGAGAATTTCAAATAGAGAAATGAAATGTATGTATTATTGTTAAAATTATTTATTACTCACGAAATTACATTATAATGCCAAATGTTGTTATAACGAACTAGGTCATAGCATGAATATTGTATCACTGATAAAAGCAGCAAAAATTAATTATAACTGTTTCAAATATAATAAGAATTGTATAGAAATGATAAATTATAAATGATTGATTCAACTGAGTCACATGGTGAATGAATCTCTTTGGCAAGTCTAAGCCAATCATATGTCATAGAAATGGCACCAAAAGGGATGATTGTTTGAAAGCATCATATGTTAATCTGTTATCAGACAGCAAACTTACCTTATCGTATAAGCTAGTGCATGTGCACTGTATAGAGGAACTGTATCTAGAGAATTAAGCAATTTAAAAAAAAAATACAAATAAAATTATTATTGTGATCAAAGGGATTATATTTTACTGCTTGCCACTGAAGTCATGCCTACGTCATAATCATTCTACCAATGGCAAATTTTCATGCAAATTAATTACACAGAGATTCTCAGAAAAGGTTCTAGCCAAAGGCTTAGAAGATGGCAAGACACTTCCCTTTTGAAATCCTCACCGCTAAGACCTTGTTAAAAAGTTACCAAAGACCTATTAGTGAAATTTTGTTCGATTTTTGTATTCTTCATCTGTGAGCCAATATCTTAGGATAATCTATCTATCATTTTATAAATTTATTTCATCAATCGATAATTCTAGAAATTCAAATTAAATTGTTCCCTGATTCAATTGGTGAAGGAAATATTTAATTAAAATTCCACACATGCTAAAACCGAAGCCTGGACCAGCCGCCAATCAAACAAAATTTGATCTAAAGGAACCACGACCGCCAAGAGGATTCATGAGAGTTTTATATTTTGGGGCATCAATCTGAGCTTTGAAAGAAAATACAGTGCAAAAAAATATAAAATTTTCTTTGTTAAAGTAATGGCCACACCGACAAGCGCTTATAATTATTAAGATCTTAGATTTTATCTGATATAAAATTTATAAGAACTTGTAGTTGATTAACTATCCTCCGCTGCCAGAACCACAACCCAAGTAATTTTTTCAAATATTTTAAAATTTGTTCTCACTATTTTTTCAAAAGCTTTTAAGATTATCAATTATAAAATTCTGTTGGATCATGCATGGTGTCATGCGAGTACAAGAAAATTTCTAATTATTTTTGTTAATGTTAAACTATTTTCAATCTGTAATCCAAGCTCTGAATCTGCACAATCAAATCATATATTTTATTATATTATATTTCCATTTCGTCAATTCGTCTTCTGAGATCCATCATTTCTTAAGCCTGTCAATTATTGTGTCTGATACGATCTATATTATCAAGAACCGATCAAGTATGATAATTGAAATAATTGATTCAACCTGGATATTGAAACAGATCTAAGTGGATGTAGTGTGTGGGATCAGATCAAGATTACCTATTCTCTGTCCTTACCTGCTCATATATCAGCTTTTATCTGTTACCAACTTCAGCTTGAGAGCGAATTTTTCGACTGTATGGCAGATGCAGCTGGAGATCATGTAATTTCCTACAATAGAGCATAAAGCCCGACAAGACTCTGTTCTCGAAGTATATTCCAAACGATCTCTGGTCCTTAATACCCTATTTCAATCCTTCGGAACTTATTAGAAATGCAGTCCCGTAAATTATCTACATCGGGATTTTTGCTCGACCTGTATGGTTTTGTATGCTGTTTCATTACAGGTAATAGTTTCAAGATATCTGTATTCAGTATTTAGCGACCGCTACAGTACCTCTGAAAATCTTATCAGTATACAATCAGTCGTAAGAAGAACCAAGGGTGAGCAAAAATATATAGAGCGACAAAAAATATATGATAAAACAAGTAACAAAATCAAATAAAATATCACAGATTAATACTATTTCTGAGTTCTATAGCATGAAACTCTACCATGTGCTTTCACTTCATGATCATATGCATTTGTCTGCATGTAGCTTTGACATCAACTTGCTGTTGCTTGTCAATTTGGATAATCCTATTTCATAAATAAACTTCTCAAATCAGAGCATGATAAATTGACAAATCAATAATCAAAATATATATTAGTTTCTACGGTTTCCAATAAATTTCTTTATAATGAATATATTTATCTCAGGGTGCAAGATTCGGCACCTGATGGAAATAGATAGATCAATTTATCCAATGAACCAGAGCTACATTATATTATAAAATTAATGATCATATGAATATTTGTATTATCAGCTTAGAACTTAGTATTCTTTTTGATTGGTGTATCTTTTGATATATGAATTGACTTGTTACTATTCAATAAAATATCTCTTATACCATTTTTAAACTTGCGCAAGTATTTTCACCAATTTCTTAATTTTTAAAACCTTTTCGACGAGCTAGCTTTTATCTCTTATTTCATTTCGAAGCACTGAGGGCGCCCTATCACTATTTCAAATATTATTCACTCATGTGCTGGATTTTCTATGAGCTGCTGATGGCAATCCAAACTCCTGGGGTCCTGGATTATTGGTGGCCAAAGTCGTCTCTTCCAAGGGATTAAAAATATTTAAATGACTTCTGCTTTACTACAGCATCACAAAGTCTTATGAGAAAATTAATAATTCAATTTAACTTTAAGTTATTGAAAGGTACAGTAAGATATTGCGCTCTACAATTTTTGGTGACAGCTCATGGTAGTGGTTGGCAGGTAAGTGGGGAAGTTCTCCTTTCTAATTCACAATTTTCACTTCCGATTTGCAAATTTACATAAAATTTAAATAATCGGTTCCTCCACCATTCAAGGCTCAAATAGTTTATACCAAACTATTGAATTATTACTTATATTGAACCTCTGATAATTTATCTGCCTTTGGGCCATATCCAAAACATAAACTGAACAACAATAATTCATAAATTCTTATCAGTTATTGAAATATATACAAATATATTTGAAATGGCTCACCATTACTGCCTATCAATTGCTATCATTTGATTGGTGCATGCAAATTATTGTAGTATACATGCGCCTAGAACCTCCTACTTCCTTAATAC
Source organism: Nilaparvata lugens (assembly GCF_014356525.2). Classification (NCBI taxonomy): domain Eukaryota; kingdom Metazoa; phylum Arthropoda; class Insecta; order Hemiptera; family Delphacidae; genus Nilaparvata; species Nilaparvata lugens. Next base: position 50,743,725 of record NC_052504.1, read on the forward strand.
ATCAAATTATTCTTGTCTGAGTTTTTTAATACATTTTTTACATGCAAAGTAATTTTCTAAAGATTATAGGTTGTGTCTCACATTACAACAATTAGCCATGTGGATTTTTTGGTTCCTCAAGTTGCATAGTATTTAGTTACAATAAATTTCTGCCAAGTTGTTTGGCTAGATTCTACATCATGCGACTCAGTCGATCATTAGGTCGCTGATCAATAGATATTTTATGCCTAACCTCAAATTTCCAATATTTTATAATATTATATAGGTAGCAAAATTATTTTCATTTTTATTCAGCCGTTATAAATTTAGCCATGATGCCTGATATTATCTAATCTTTGAACATTATCATCTTTGGCGATATTAGCCTTATATTCCACTTAGACCTATAAATTTCTTCAAGTAGGAATTTTTATTTATCCATCCGAATTTCAATTCGTTACACACGCCCCTGAATTTGAATTCAAAATATTTTGAGAATCAACAATGTTTTTAATACAAATTCATTCCTCAACACATCGACATAATCCATAATTTATCCACCAAAAACACTCTCAAAAATTACAATAATTCACAGACCTTATCTGCTTATGCCCCCCTTGGATCTCCATCAAATACAATAGTAAATGCTCCTTATCAATACAAAAAATAATACAAAGATAACATCTTAGACACATTTCCTCCTTTATAACCTAGTACAGTACTTTTCAAATTTGCCGCTTGCAATGTTGCCAACCTATCTTCATATAATACCTTCGATTCTCATATAATAAATTTCTTTCAAACAATAATTTTGATGTACAAATTTTCTGGGGCTTATACTTCATTATAATTCCTAGGTCTTAATATCAATAATTTTCTATATACCAGGTACAATTCTTCTCTTCTGCTACATTTGGTTTTGGCTTTGACGGTAACTAGTTTCAATTGAGGTTTTTCCAGTAACAACATGGCATAAAACAATGGTAATGAAATGTAAAACATATAAATATCAACACTAATAAAGACATTAAATAACAATATATAAATAACTTTTGGGTATAATACTTTCTTCATAATTATATGTTTAACAAGCGCTACATATTTTCAATCTAGATGGCTTTGCCCAGCTAGCTACTGGTCTACATTTCCGTCTCTAACATCATAATTCTCTGGCTTTTCTGTTCTACAGTACAAACCAACCTATTCATCACATTTTCCACATCAAAGGTAATTTAATTAATTTATTTTCTACTATCCCCGCTTGTGTCCTTTTTTATATGATGTAGATTACTAAAATACATACTTAAAAAATTGTTCTTTGACTGTTTTAGGCTTCTAACGGCTGGGAGGGATGAAAACGTTGGATTTGTTGCCATGCAGTCTATGCCAAGATTAAATTTATTACGATAGGTCAGTAATTGGTTTGATAGTGATTTTTCCTTTGATTTCCTATCATATTTACTTCAAATTCTGTGACATGATTTAATATTGGCTACATTTTCCCACCAAACAGTGTGTGTATCTTCATTCTCTTGCAACTGGACTGTGTTGTGATGCAATATGGCTACAACAGTAGATGGTCCTGAATAAATTAAAAAGAATTTATGGGTTACTTTCTCCAAAGCATTTGATAATTTGTGGCTCTTTACTAAAACTTCATCTCCAATTTTATAAGAAAATATTTTGTAAGCTTGGTCATGATATCTCTTTCTATTATTTGCCATTTGTTCTAGCTTTAATCTAACTAGATGATGGATATTAGAACTTGTTGGCTTATTTATATCTGAGCTTGGAAAATCAATTAATTTTTCGATAAATGTATTGTTTCTCTTACCAAACATGATTTTGTAAGGAGTATGACCAGTGCTTTCATTTAGGCTGTTATTATAACATTCTTCTACAAATGGTACATATCTAACCTATTGCTGATGTTTTTCGTTACAGTAAGTCTGCATAAAATGAGAGATCTCTGCCATACGTCACTCCACTGGATTAGCCCTGGGGCTGTAAAGAGATGTCCTCGACCATTCAATATTAGCCAGGTGAAGTATTTCTTTCCACTGCTTGCTACAAAAAAAGGTTGCATTGTTGGATAGGATCTGTTAAGGCTTTCCTACTTCATTAGTCCATCTTCCAGTTACACATCGGGCCAAAGTTTCTCTGGTCAATTTACCTATGGGAAATAGCATTGTATATTTTGAAAAAATACATGTAAGCACGAATATGTATTTCTTTCCGTATTGTGCCATGGGTACATATATATCCGCTGATATCAATTCCAATGGTGCACTTGGGAGAATGGGATTCATTTCGTCTCTGATGTAGTATCACGGGTATTTGGCTCTCTGGCATATATCGCAAGCTTTTATTATTTTGGACACTTTTTTATGCAGTAGGTGGAGGGTCCTCGTAGTTCCAAAATGTCTGATACGCTCGTGGGCCTCTTTTATCAAATCTGTTTTCATGTTAGCAGGAATTATTATGCGCCAGTCGTAAGTATTTTTAGCCAGTCAGTGGAACATAAATCCTTTGTAGCGGGTGTACTGTTGCAGGTAATTGGGCAGTTCAGTAGCTCCTTCCTCCATCAGTTCACGGATCTGGGATAGTATTGGGTCTTTGTATTGGGCGATGCGGATTTTTTCAGGGGTCAGTAGGGCAGTGTGAATTCGTGGTTGGATATTGGGGGGATATGGTATGCTTTCTCCATTCTTTACGGCGAAACATTGCAAGTTAGTATCTTGACAATATGTAGCATCTATTTCTCTGGATAAAAAGTCGGCGGTCTGATTTTTCTTTCTTGGCAGTATCTGGTTCTCAGTTGTTAGATTTAGTACCTCCATATGCTCCATAGCATTCTCAATTTCGTGGATATCCCACATCCTCGGCGCGCCTTCCATGTAGTGAGCGAAGTGTATCTCTGTAATTCCTTCAGTGCGCTTTTTCAAATCAAGTGGTTCTATAACTTTGTGTGATTCGGATTTGGTAAAGGCATGAAATTTCAATGTTTGGAAATTTAAACAGGCTTGGAAATGTTGGAGAAAATTTTTACCTATTATTAGGTGCGGACCGGATACAGGTAATACAAGAAATGTATAAGCAAATCGTTGTTGTTGAAGGTTTATTTCCAGTAAACATTGGGTAGTTATATGTATTTGCCGTCCTGGACTGATACCTGATACATATACATTGGTTAGCGGTAGAGTAGCTAATTTGGTTTTTTCTTTTAGACGTTGAAATATATCCATTTGTATAAGGCTACATTGTGAACCACTATCTACTAATGCTTGAACCTTCATTCCATATATTTCGGTATCAATATACGCTTGCATTTGGATATCAGGTAGCCTGCATTCTTTTTCAGTTTCTTCTAATAAAAATTTCTGGTAAATCATTTCTGAAGGTGGTGTATGATGCTGAAATATCTTTCTTTTCTTTGCTTGCTTCATTGGAGCTTGCATGCGTTATATAGGGGGGAATCATATAGTCATGGTTTTTTAGCTGTAGTCTTCTGTGTGTCTGGTGGTGGATTGTTGGGTGTTGGGTTCTGTGTTCTTTGTTGGTTTAATCCTGTTGCATGCGCAAATGTATAATTTGTACTTATTTTATGAGGTGGCGGTCTGTAATTTCTATTATAATTATTCTGAGTGTAACCATTATTTGTTTTTAATCGATCACGGCCATCATAATAATTCCTGCAATTATTTTGCTGTGAATAATGATTTGTTGTGCGCTTTTGAAAATTTCTACTGTTCCAATTATTATTTTGTTTGTGCTCATAGCAGCGTTCAAATTGAGGAGCAGATCGAGAGCAATCATATGATACCGGTTCATAGGTTTGGCTGGTATACTGATTACTTTTTGAATTATGTTGATTCTGTGTGTACCTTTTATTCTGATCCACACTCCTATCTCTTGCAGTCATTAACCATATCAATAATAAAGTAAAGAGTTGGCTTATACACGTACAGGATAGGAAAATTATGTTTGATGCATCATCATGTCTGGAATTTTGCATATAGGCTGGATTGTTGATTAACCAAGGATTTTATAGGCCTATTTTCAATTCTTCAAAATTTCATTACATCAAGTCTTCAGATTATCAAGTTTGAGAATATATCCTTGCAGAGCACGGGTTCCTGCTAGTTTATCCATAATAGTGTCAATGCTTCCATTAACGGTATAGATTTCTTTCCAATCTTCATTCTCTATGCGTTCCAATAGTTGGTTCTGGTTAATGTGTTTATCAATACGTTTCTATTATCCTTATTGATAGGTAGCTTCACCAAGTTCAGTTCAACCGCGTAGTGGTCAGTTATGGTTGTCCCAAATATAGCTCCTTTCATGGACATAGAATGGTTGATTGAATTTTTATAAGAAATCTGGTCAATGCAAGAATTTGTTGTGGTTGTTACTCTGGTATCACCAGTCATGTAAGACTTATAGCCATAACTATTGAAAATATGCAGATAATCTTGAACAGGAACACTAGTTAAATGTGTATTTTATATTCATGTCTCCCGCCACACATACATTTATTCCTTTAGGAATTCTACTGATTTCATCACTCAGACTATTAAGAAAATTATCAATATTTTGATTACTTGGTGATCTATAAACCCAAATCACCTTCACAATAAAATCATCAATTCTTAAGTCAGCACTAACTACATTGGCATCTGTAATATTGAGTGAAACTTCATTGAATCTCATACAATCTTTTATGTACATGCATAATCCATCATATTTATTCTGTTTAGTGTACTTATTTATTGCCGTATATCCAGGAATGTTGAAAATGAACAGCATATCTGCAGTCAAGCAGGTCTCCATCAATATTATAATGTAAATATCAGTTTTCAATCCATTGAGGCAGCAAATAAACTGATCGAAATTAGCATTCAAACTACGTATATTTATAGATATAATATTGAATCACTCAGCGGCACTGACAGTGATTCTATTGCAGTTGATTATGGAGTGGTGCAGGGGAGTACCTTGGGCCCCCTACTTTTCCTCATTTACATCAATAACATATCCAGGTTGCACCTACATGGTCAATTATTCCTCTTTGCCGATGACACGGCACTTGTGTCTACAGGCTGCACATGGACTGAAACATTCAATAATGCTTCCTCTGATCTCCTTAAACTAAAAAATTGGTTTGACAACAATGTGTTGTCAATTAATATTTCGAAATCCAAGTGTCTACCTATATTCCTTCGTAATAGCCCCGGGCCCAGGGTGCTCAGGATGCATTCATGTGGTGACCCATTCTCCAATGACTGTAACTGTCCTGAGATAGAACAAGTCTTAACTCACAAATATCTTGGCATAATATTCGACCACAAGTTGAGTTGGGTGGCCCATGTGCAGTACCTCAGGCAGAGGTTGCGTAAAATTATGCTTTTGCACAGCTGGGAAGGTTCCTGAGTCCTGGACACTGTCGTTCTGTCTACTATGCATATGTGCAGACATTGCTTGAGTATGGCATCTTGGCGTGGGGCAGTGCCTCCTTGGGTATCCTGCGTCCTGTCGCGGTCTCACAGACTTATTAAAACACTATTGGCCAAAAATCATAGATATCCAACACATTTACTTTTCCAAGAATTCCCTGTATTAAATATAAAACAATTATTTATAAAAAATTTACTTGTCTTTATAAAAAAAAGTTACTTTGTCTTCAATGAAATTCAACATTATTATCCCACTAGAAACAGATTGCATATAAATATTCAATTTCACGTTTAAGTAATTCAATTCAACTTGGAAACTGTTTTCATTTAGCCCATTGGCTTTACCGTAATGTACCGGCCGAGATTTCAACTACTGAGGGGGTTAGCGTTGCCGTCTACAAGCGGAGAGTGACCGGGTGGCTGCTCTGCATCGGTACAGATGCTGCGGAGGCTCTTCTACATTCTCCATATAGATGAATATTTCTAGTTCTGAACACAGAATAACATTCAAATATTACACACAGTACCACGCTAATAAAGCTATATTACTCCCAACTCAGCCCTTTAACCGCCGTCGAGCTGACACTTTTATTTTATTTATTTATTGTTTTTTTTCTATCTTTAGTTTTAAAATTTATTATTAAAATAAACTCTCTTATTATTCTTTCAAATTTATTTATTATTCATAGTTTGTAATTTATTTTATTATTGCTAGTGTTTGCCCTCTGTCTGATAATTTGCAACACCTCCCTGCACACGGACAAATCATCCAGGCAGGGAGAATTTATTCATGTAATTTATAACACTTTTATATCTTGTGAATATGTAATATTTTATGAATGAACAATTTGAATTTGAATCTTTATTTCTGTCCTCGTGAAAGTGATAGTTCAAATAATATTTGAATACATCCGATCCATTTTCTGTTTCTAAAATATTCAGAACTTCTTCAGTGTCACTCATAACTTATATCATCAGGTCAACTTCTCTTTTCCTTGTTCCATTCAACAAGCCCCTCACTATCTATAAATTTTAGTTTCTTAATTAGTTTGTCCACAGCATCATTTACTAGACTGGTTGTTAAATACCTGAAAGTTTCAGTGTGTCTAGACAAAGCAACAATCGCATGGGGCATGCTGTTATAGATTTTATTCTCCTTGTACTTAATTCTGATTAGAATGACATTTTTATGAGTTAGTCCATGTGCTTCATGGATTGTGTGAAGTGCAACATCCTCTCTCCACTTTATAGTATCACCCACCATATGTTTTTACTTTCCTTGCCCTATTACCATAGGTAAGGAGAGTATTGCTTTCCGAAAAAAATTGACGTACCCCAATTTATAAATTTTTATACGTTCCAAGGTCCCTGAGTCCAAAAAAAGTTTTTTTTGTGTGTGTGTGTGTGTGTTTGTAAAAGGGGTCATACGGGGAGAATTACGCTCAAGCACAACACGAAACGGGGAGCGGTTACAAGCACTGGTGTGTGTGTGTGTGTTGTGTGTGTGTGTGTGTGTGTGTATGTGCGACTGTGTACACGATATCTCATCTTCCAATCAACGGAATGACTTGAAATTCGGAACTCAAGGTCCTTACAATATAAGGATCCGACACCAACAATTTCGATCAAATGCAATTCAAGATGGCGGCTGAAATGGAGAAAATTTTGTCAAAACAGGGTTTTTCGCGATTTTCTCGGAAATGGCTTCAACGATTTTGATTGATTAAATTTATACCTAGAATAGTCATTGATGAGCTCTATCAACTGCCACCAATCTCATATCTGTGAAAATTTCAGGAGCTCCGCCCCATCTTTGCAAAGTTTGATTTCAGATTCCCAATTATCAGGCAACAGATACAATTCGAACAAAAAATTTCGAGTGTAAAAGATTGAGCATGAAAATCTCTGCAATTAATGTTATGTAACATTTCCACCTAAAATTGAAAATAAGCTCGAAATTCGAGAAAATGTGATTATTCAATTGCAAAGTGTTGGCAACTGTTGATTCTACCAATGATTCACAATGAAGACCTCGTATGTCTCCAGCGTTATTGTCCTGTCACCAGCTGGCTCGGATCTTTGTTCATAAGTAAACTTGAGATGCGCGTGAACACTAGCGTCAGGTGATCAATTTTCATAACGGCGAGGAAAGATGTGTGAGTGCGCCACACCAGATTTTTCCTCTTGGGTGAATGTTAATATCAAAGTGTCGGGTTGTATCAGATGGTATTCCCCATTTCTGTAAGTAGGCAGAATTGAGATAGCTCTTTCATTAAGCGTCGTAATATTTTCATAGACAGTGGAAAGGACAAAATGAACATCGATAGGACATCCACGAGTTACCGTTTGTAAAAGGTTCGCAGAATTCTGAAATTTTATGCCATCTTGTGGCATAATTACTTCTCTTAATATAGGGTATTTGGTTGGCGTCACCAACTACAATTATTTCTGATGCCTTTCTCAAGTTATCAATAAAACCGATGTAATCAGCATGCATAAGTAGAGCTTCATCAATAAAAACTCTATATCATATGTTTTATTCTGATTATGATTTATTATTATATATGAGCCAACTGTCCTGTAATCAAGCTGAAGACGATTACATTATTTTCGACCATAGGCCTACCTTTGAATGACAGTTTGACGGATTGCTTTAATACCTGCCTGTGTTTGAGTGAGTACTAGATACTTGCCAGGCTCATAATGCCAGACTATAAATAGTAAGACTTACCACAGCCAGGAACACCGTCATACCATTTTAAATGAAATCAATTTCAATGAAATCATCAACTATTTCTCTTGTTGAATAAAAAATGAGACAATCCTCGCATGAATTGAGAATGTTCTAAAATAGCAATTGGAATATCCTATGTCAATATTTAGATAAATTATTTTTTAACTATTGCTTCTGTTATGACGTGAGAAGATATTTTTAAAGATACCATCTTATTGAAATTCAAAGTCAAAGATAATAATCATTCATCTCATTGGAAAATGTATCAGGACATAAGATTGACATATAAAAAACGGGAATGAACAACAAAAGAAATATTAATAAACTTGATAATGCTGGAAAATTTTTCACAGCTACGGTAAGAACTAACCTGAAATCAAAATCATGACATTTTCAATTTCTCCCGGACTTTGATCATTGTTTACTAGTAGTGAGGCTTCTTATGCTCTTGGTAATACAATTTTTCATTATCTTGACTCAGAAAAAAATCTTTTCTTTACCGGATCAATAATTCTACCTTCTAACTGTATTCATGGGAATTGTTAATTTAAAAAGTAATTTTCGGCAACAATTGATGTTGATCATAATTAAGTTTACTCGATCATACAACACTGATCATAATGCACACGTGAGATGTAGTGTTATATGAAGAGGTACAGCTCAATTTCATGTGCTTTACACATTCACGTTTGCATGACTGCAACAAATTACTCTCTTGTTTCAAAACCACAAAATGTTCCAAAGTAAACAAGGAGCTATCAAAGTAGCAAACTTTGGATAATAAGACTGGTGAGTAAATAAAGCTGGCTGTATTAATATGTTAATTGTTCAACTTTCATTCAGTTACGTCGACTACCTTGAGCTTACGGAGCTTTTGGATTTTAGGATTTAATGAACTTGTGTGGCGGAGACGCCGTCTAGTCGCGAGACTTTAAGAAAAGCTCGGTAATATTTTCAAATGAGTGTCTTTTCCAAGTTGAACTGAATTATAACCTCTTGCAAAGTCCTTCGCGCCTAAACTAATCCGGAATTCTGCGAAGGAGGAATGAATCCAATTAGGTGGAGTTAACAACAGGTCCAAGAGCATGTCAGCTTTGCCCTTCCTAGCACGACGGCTTTCTTCTTCCTAATGTTTCCCTTTAATTCGCTAACGGAACCTGACTCTCTCAGCAAAGACTTGATCAATTAGAGTGCCTTAATTGGGAGAAAGATATACTCGTTTCTTCTG
>NC_052504.1:50753218-50823183 GCF_014356525.2 Nilaparvata lugens
CTATAACGCTGGAGACACACGAGGTCTGCTATCTCTTCATAGTGAATGATTTAATAGAATCAACAGTTGGCAACAGTTTGCAATTGAAATAATAAAATTTTCTCGAATTTCGAGCTTATAGGTAAACTGTTACTGAACATTAATTGTAGAGATTTTCATGCTCAATCTATCAATTTGGAATTTTCTGTTTAAATTGTATCTGAAGCCTGATAATTGAGAATCTAAAATCAAACTTTGCATAGATGGGGTGGAGCTCCTGGAATTTTTACAGATATAAAACTTGTGGCAGTTGATAGAGCTTATCAATGACTATTTTAGGTATGAATTTGATCAAATTCGTTGAAGCCGTTTTCGAGAAAATTGCAAAAAAACCCAGTTTTTGACAACATTTTCGCAATTTTAGCCGCCATTTTGAATTACATTAGATCGAAATTGTTCGTGTCGGATACTTATATCGTAAGGACCTTAAGTTCCAAATTTCAAGTCATTCCGTTAATTGGGAGATGAGATGATATCGTGTACACAGACGCATATACACTCATACACACACACACACACACACACACACACACACACACCACACACACACACACACACACACACACACACACCACACACACACACACACACACACACAACACACACACACACATACAGACCAATACCCAAAAACCACTTTTTTTGGACTCAGGGGACCTTGAAACGTATAGAAATTTAGAAATTGGGGTACCTTAATTTTTTTCGGAAAGCAATACTTTTCTTACCTATGGTAATAGGGCGAGGAAAGTAATAAAATATTAATCCCATTTTCCCGGTGTTCTAAACTCGTTATTTGATAATAAGCCTGTCGTTTAAGAGCCATTGCTAATAAAAGTAGAAGGATTCTAAGATTTCAGACTGACTTTTTTGCTCGAAATCCCCTCCCCCCTCTCACCCCTCGTCCATCCCGCCTCCCCTTCCCGCCGCCTGTAGGGTGGGGGGTGTTCTAAAAATAGATTTCCCCTTCCCCTTGCCTAGTGTTGGTGAGGGGGTTGAAAAGAGAGAGATTTATCTTTCTCTCTCTCTCTCTTTCTCTCTCCCCTTACCCTTGCCCAGTGGTGGTGAGGGGGTTGAAAAGAGATATCTCTCTCTCCCTCCCCTTCCCCTTGCCCAGGTGAGGGAAAAAAAAATTCCCTTTTAGGAGGAAAAATTCCCTCTCTATACTGACAGATTAAAGTGAATCCATATTTCTACATCTAATGCTATACTGACAAATTAAAGTGAATGCTAGATGAGGGAAAAAATCTCTTTGAGAGGGAAAAATTCTCTACTGTCAAATTAAAGTGAATCCATTCTCAAATTCTCTACTGTCAAATTAAAGTGAATCCATATTACTACATCTATACTGACAGATTAAAGTAAATCCATATTTCTACATCTAATGCTATACTAGTGAATCCAGAGTGAGGTCAATGACTCTCTCTACATCGAATTGAATTGAGAAATTCTCTCTCTCTCTCTCTCACATCTAATGCTATACTAGTGAATCTCTACAATGATCTAAGTTCTTTTACATTTTTTATCTGCAATATCGTACAAGCATTTCCAAAGTTCATCGGAATTTTTAACAACAGATAATGCTGAATCATTTGTACAATCATAATGTAGATGACCGCTGTCTAGAATATTGAGCAGTTCGAAAATCTCAGATAAAATCGAAAAGTGTACATCTTCTGCTTTTGTTAACGGTAAATCAACATCTTGACATCCTGTTGAAAATTTAATATTCTTCGCAATTGAATCAAATTCGTTAAATGAAATTGACATCAAGAGACGAGTTAATTTTTTGAATTTTGAAAAACCATAACACTGCATGTCCCAGATGTTTGACATGTGTCGAATGACGGGAATAGAGAAAGATATATCTCTCTTTCTAAATTGATGAGATGCACGTTTTATAGGGGCTCGTGTCTGTATAAAAAAGATCACCCCACACGTGTTGTCAGGTCTAGCTCTAAGCAGCAACTAAACTAAAAATCGTGAATGGGATATTGGAATGAAAAATCATTTGAAGGCAGAAAACGTTTATTTACACATTTCAGCACAACTATTCATAATTTCATCTTCAATTTTAATTAGCTTATCTATACACAAATTATGAGGACGATAATAACATAGATAGTCTCTTATGTCATTTAAATTAACTGTGCTTAGAAAAATGTCTTTCAATTGTTCCGCCAAACTATAATTTTCAGGAGTTGATTTCCTAATTGCACTTTCACACTCATCGTACCAATCAATACAGTTTTTTTACCCCACTTCCAATTCGTTGTCAGCAGCCAACCACTTTCTCGGATCCATGTTGTTGAGCGAATGAAGAAAACTAAGTGTAGGCAGGAACTATTATAGAGTAATTAAGTGGTCTTTCTTCATTAATTGACGAGAGACAACATGTACGTGCTTTATGCAGTCTCAATGCATGCAGGCAATAAATACATTGTAGATCCTTTCCGTTGTAGAAGAATCCATAATGAGCAAAGTTTCTTTTCTGTGAATTCGTGTACATCGGAGCCATTTTCATACTTTGCATTCGATTGTTTTCGCACAAGAAATTATTTGTTTGATACATATTTTTAAACAACAAAGAATTATAATGTTGGGCAGAGAATAAAGCACAGCAAGAATGTGGTCTATTTTTATGAATGTTACACACAGCATAACACCATGAACTAGTGAAAAAGCTGAAATCAGGTTTTGGAAAATCCTCTGGTATACATTGAACGTTGCTATGCAATCTTCTTAAAAACTTTGCTTTCTCAGTTCCTTTTGTGAAAATTTTCTCATAACCTGCAAGGTAATCACGTATTAATGAGTCACTGTATTCTAAATCTCCATCTTCCCATTTTATTTTATGATAGTGACGTTCCAACCATGTTACATCGTTATACAATTTTGCACTCAATTCTGTCTTTGCAAATGGTGATTTGAAATGGAACACAATATAATTATTAAACTGATCAATTATGGCAAGTTCTTTCACAATAATTTGATTACAATCTTGTTTAAACCAGTGAAGATCAACCGTAGCAATTTTCGTAGGCGCCTGCTTGTCCACTTCTTTATCTTCGGCGGTGGGCTCCTCGAATCCTTCGTCTTTCTCCCTCCCCTCCTCATCACGTTTCTCCTCCTCCACCTGCAGCGGCTTCTGGATCGGTGTACCGCAGCTTGGTTCATAATAGAAACTATCAAGATCGCACTGAATACCAATAGAGCGAGTTTGTGGCTTGTCCAAAATATCAGAACACAAAGAATAGGACATGTTGTCTGTTCAAAGGTGAAATTGATAATGAACTAAATTGAGCAGAATGCACATCTTATATAGGCGGTGCGCTCTATCAATAAAATTACTGAACTTCTTTCACCATGCTTGTGAGAGGTGTGTACTCCATCACACGATCGCTAATTAAAATGCAATAAGCGGAAGTATTTGCAGGTACTGCACTATTAAATTCCATTTCAATACGAACATCTGTCAATGATTTCAAATGACTTGGTTGGTGTGAACAATCTACAACAATCAGCGGTGTTGATCCACAAAACGTTTTAAAGTCAATTTCTGTTCCGAGTTCACTATTGATTGAATGATTATAATACGAGGGCGTGAAATCCAGGAACATGCGGTATAATACCTCCTTCTTACCTAGCAGATTTTCATATGGATAATACTCGCTGTTCAAATATACTTTAACATTGTAAATACCACAGCTATCGAAATTAGATATTGATTTTTTAATTTTATTCCTACGATCAGTTTGAAATGCAATTATAACGTATTTTGGACTATCAAAACTCGATGTGGTACGAACTGCCCAAGAATGGTTAAGTGAATTTTGCAAATTTGGTAATTCACAAATTTCCCAATGCCGGAAACCTAATTTCAGTGGAGTGTCAGCATCGAGCAGTCTCAAAAATTTAAGTCTTACATGATCTTCTAAAGTTATGTAGGGCATTCTCCATTGTAGTTTTGTAATTTTCACACTAACGCTTGTTCCACTTGTAGACTCAACACAATTGAGATCTGTCGGTGACCTCAATAAGACAAGTTCCTGTTTCAAATTTAAAATTATTCTTTGAAAATCTTCAAAAAACGGGAGGATTAATTTCAGCGGTACACAGAAAGTGAATTTATTATCCGTTAGCTCATATCCTGCTCTGTCAAAACCAGCCAAGTGATATGTGTTTTTATCGAGAGTATTCTTCACTAGAATAGCTTTGATTGTGGATGTTAATCCAATCAATCTTGATTTAGAAATTTGCTGACCTGCTAATTCATATCGTATTTCGTCAAAAAGGTTGCCGATTACGTTACTGCTTAATTTATAGTCTGCCGCAACTGGTGCATTGGCTGGGTCTGTTCCCGGTTTTGTACAGTTAACTGTTCCCTCAATCAATATGAATGATTTACAATGTAAAGAACGGACATCTAAAGAATTTATGCCAATACGTGCCTCGTCAGAGTTTTTTATTTCCTGACCCAAATAAACTGTATGAGTGTGAAATTGGAATTTAGTAATATCATTATAAAACTGAAGGTCTGTCTCCACATCCAGAATTTCACTAATTGCTGCGGGACCTCCTGACATTTCGCCAATCAACTATAAAACCCAACGTTTCTAATATTCTCACGCTTTTAGCCGACAAAGCACGTTTGTTTTTAGGTGTTGACGCTATCGCTTTCCTTTCTCTAATGACTTGATTGTGCATGCACGTATTCGAACGTGGGTTGAAAATAAGATAACCCATCACTTCTCACATATGTGCAACCTAATTGTAATTGTATCTCCATGGAAATCAATAAACGATCCGTTCTGGTCTGTTACCTTTACATTAATAGTTTGAATTCGATGCGTATTCAAAGGTACATAAATAATCGGTGATGGTACTTTGTTTATTAAATAGCCGCTAGGAACCTTTGGTAAAAATTTGTAGATTATATGTTTTTGTTCTCCGTCAGAGTAACTGCCACATGCTAAATTACACTCAACTACAATACTGTCAACGCTTGTTATGTTAACCAAATGTTTGGAATAATGCCATTTATTTGCCTGCAAAACAACATTATCAAAACCAAGTATCCTAGCAATCGAATCAGAACGTGTTAAATCAATGGGTTTATCAGAATGAATTTCAATCTTCATAGTATTTGCGTTTGCACATATAATAAGTTTATTCTTCTTCCCATCAATATTCAATTTATTCTTTAAAAATTTTATAATATCCTCAACTTCATATGCACCAGTATCCAACTCGATTAATCTATCGCCATATTTGAAGCTGGAATTTGTTCCTTTTTAATGTTTGCAATACTATTGTAACTAGAAAAATTAATCAATCCAATTTCCCATTCACGATTTTTATCCAATTCTATAATTTCTTGTAAATGTTCATAGAGGTTACTCGTGTTAGATCTTAATGTAATAACAACCATCTTGTGTGTTCAGCACAAACACTTAATTACAACTGATTTGCAAGAAACAATAATGTAAAATGACCACAAAAATCGCTATTCAATGGTTGCATATGCTCTACATTATAAAATATATTTACTCCATTTCCTTTTTTCCAATATTTGTCCAATTCGTATGGCGGTTGTAAATTTCCAATTGAATCAAAATACCAAACATTAGAGCCAACTTTCTTATATGCTACCCAATGTGTGCCATCCTCGCTTTCCCTTGATAAATTCACAATGGCATTCTCGTTTCTAGAATTTTCTTGGGTAATGCATCTAGCATATATATGCCTCTTAGCTGAATCTGTAATAATTTCGACCAATCAATCAAATCATAATTACTTAATTCTCCTTCAATATTCATGCCTTCTTCTTCTTTGTCTTCTTCCTACTCTTCTTTGTTGTTCTACGTTTCTTAACTTGAGGGAATAAACTCACTCCATATGATGATGGGGGTAGGGGTGGAACTATCCCTCCACTAATACTAGGAAAAGGCTTCAAAAAATACCCTTTTCCTGCAATATGCTTTTTCAACTGAGCTATAGCTTTGCGTCTAATATCATTACTATAACTTCTCCTCTCATTCTTCTTCTTCTTTTTCTTTCACAAAGACCCACCAAACGCCGCTTTAGCTTTCATGACGTTTGTAACAAGATAGCTAAGTGCTTTCTCGGCAAGGGGTGTTTGAGGATTTTTGAAAATGTCCCATGCAGCATTTGATAGAGCTCTGTCAGCTACCGCTCGAGTTTTATTATCGCTATTTTGAGTATACGCTACATCATGTATCTTGCAAGCTCTATCTAATGAATTTATACCTTGATCACCTCTCTTTAACCTTTCATTAACCTTTGTTCCTGGGCCACAATACTCGTATCCCAGAATATGAATTTCCTCTCCCAGGTTATCAATTACCTTATTTAAAATAGTTGATGTCACATTACCTGCCAAACCTGACACACCTTTAAAAACTCTTGCCGCTGAACTCAAGATTCCTTTACCCCGTTTCCTCGAACTCTGTTTTCTCCTACATACCATTTTTCATTACCTTTCAACTCAATGGTTGAACATTAACTGAGGTTAATTAATCAATACACCAACTTGAATTGAATTGAATTGGTTTAATTTTCAATCGAGTTGGAAATGAATTCACACCACAATCAATCATAGTCAAAAATGTCTAGGCTGAAATTTGAAGGAGCAGGTGTTTAAGTTCACTCTCTCTCTCTCACACAAGTGTTTACAAGATTTTATGTTTTCGGTCCCAATACAAAGTCTTTATATTGGGCTGGATCCATTTTTTCTGTAATAATTTGGACTATCTGATTTTCTGTAAGGTTATGCTGTTTGACCTCTACCCAGTTCATGTGAAAAGAAACCCGGGCATATTTGGATACAATGTCCAGGGCCACTCTGTGTATGAATAAATTTAGATAGTCTATGAATAGAGCCGAACATTGCAGTCTCATGACAGTAGCCTCTTCCGAATTTTTAATTGCCTCAGCTATTAAATCTTAGAATTAAAAATCTAGAATTAAGCTTCATCACGATCGCTTTTCACAGCGACTCCCATCTCGTTTTTCTTAATAAAATCTCCTATATCATTTTTAGTTGCGTACTTTTCTGCAATTTGATTAATTAGAATAGCAATAGCATCTTTTGTAATGAATTGTTCAATACCCTCTATAATATTAGCTTTTATTGCACTCACCATTTCAGATAATCGTTTTTCAAACTCTTCCTTTGTTAATGAAGAACTAGTCAATTTCTGCAAAGCAGATTCTAAATATTGCTTATCAACTGATGATGGATGTGTTTCATTTACTATTTCTGTACTAAGCTGTTCTAATTTAGTATTGAGATTTGTTTCTGTCCAACACCTCCAAATTCTTAATTTTATCCGATATGGC
The DNA here is from genome assembly GCF_014356525.2 of Nilaparvata lugens. Taxonomy (NCBI): domain Eukaryota; kingdom Metazoa; phylum Arthropoda; class Insecta; order Hemiptera; family Delphacidae; genus Nilaparvata; species Nilaparvata lugens. The sequence goes on from NC_052504.1 coordinate 50,760,617, forward strand.
TTTCAATTTCTCATCTAAATAAGCTTTATCAACTTTATCGTTGTTAATACTGAGCAACTGAGATGAAAAGCTGTCTGTTAAAGTTTTCACTTCTCCTAGAGCAGATTCTAAAGTTAGAGTTCTCTCTGCAATAGCTTTATCGATATTAGCACTGAAATTTTGTAATGAACTTAGAATATGTTCTCTTTCAATTATGCTCACTCCAATATTCTTTGTATTTTCCGAAATGAGTTTTGTTATTTTCGAATCTAAATAAAATTTCACAGCTTCACTGATTCCTTGTTGATTTATCGATTCAATTTTTTTCCGTGTTATCGAGTCAATATCACACGTAAGATTAGCAACAACAGCCCCAGCACTAGCTGTATCAATTCGACCGAATCAATGTAGAGTCATTGTAACACTAAACAATTAGTTTTGCCTCTTTTAGCTCTTCAATTATAGATGCGATCTCAATATCATGCCCGGTGTTGCCAGAAGCTTTTGAGGAATAGAGTAAATTTAATCTTCCCACTAATTCGTCAAAATTATCAAAGTATTGATGAATTCTATCATGAGAATTATTTTTTGCAAATTTCAATAAACCCCACCCCTTCTTTTTACTAATTTTCTTACTGGGAAATAACTTTTGAATCATTTGCGATTTAATTCCCTGATTTTGTTTAACATAGCCTCTTCGATCTAAATGTATGCCTGTAAGTGTTAAGATTTTTTTATACTTATCCAGATCTCTCTGATTATAAAGATTCGAGTTTGGTCTCGCACTGAATAATAACTCAAGTAGACCATGTGTTAAACAAAATCTTTCATTATTTATATCTATATAACCGTTATCGAATATTACTTGCTGATTTCCGATATAATACATGTCATCTTTAGAATTGTATGAAATTCCATAACTGATTGAATTATTCAATTTTTCCGCATGAAACGTTTTTAGATATTGTAACAGCACATCATCGTTTCTGCTAGAACCAAGTAAACTGTTTTCAAATTTAGTCGAGCTTAAAAAATTGTCTGTTGAACTCTCATAACTCTGCTCATCCTCCTCCTCATTATCATCAATTTCCATACTCTGTTCCTCTTTCACTTCTTCCTTTTTTGGTTTTACACCAGAGTATGAGAATTTGTTTTTTCCCAGTTCAATTATAGGTTCTATCAATGGTGATAGAGTTTTCCTATTGTATTCCTCCGATCGTCTTTCAAAATTGACTAAGCTTTTATGCTTGTCTCTGATTACTTTTCTCAATTTCTTAATCTTTTCGATTAAACCAACGTTCTTTCTATTCAGTTTTCTGCTGCTGTATGACAACATGACTGCACAAAGAATTAATCTCCACTGAATGGTAAGAAACGTATCGAGCGAATCTCGGTACTTGCCGCTATTAATTCCACACTCGCTCATAATAGTTACAAAATTATGAGGTTTACGATTCCAAACTTTATGACAAAGTTTAACGAAATCTTTATAAGAAATATCTCCTCCAACATGATCTCTGTGAATTAATTTCAGACTCAGTAAATCTATCTTGAAGATTATAATCATATTTGCATTGTCTCTAGTGGAATGTTTCTGTGTAGCTCCATAACTCTGAATTAAATATGCAGTGTCAATATTACGATGTCGTCCCATAGTAAAATATTCTCTTATTTGAGGTGCATGATTGAGTTGGAAGTCGTCGAATATTACTAAAGAATATTGTGATATTTTGTTCGGGTGAGGAATAGATTCCGAATTGCTGTTTATATGAAATTCAATATCCTTCATTTTTGAAAAGACTTTTCTCAAAAACAAGTACTTATCTTGATACTCGCTCTTTGTGTCAAAGTATATAGTTTTAAATCTCAAGCCATTCTTCGAAAAAATTAAATTAAATAGCAAATTGGTCTTGCCACAGCCTGAAGAGCCTATTATAAGGATCCTTGCATTATGAGATAACAACTTACCATTTTTACACCACGTTGGCATTTCTTTCTCTCTTATAACATTGTCGAAATTTACTATCGGAATCATGTTAGTCACGTGTACAGCATGTGATCTGATAAGGAACTGATAAGTTATCAGGGAGGAGGGTGAGCCACCACATCGGCTAGACAGGCGCTTGCTCACTCTCCCACTGATAGAAGTTTCTCACTTCAACTGAGCCTCTCTTTCCCGCACCCTCTTCACGAGAATGCATCTGTTGCTTGAGCCTTACCAAATTACGAAACTTCAGATTGAAATGAGAACCAATGTTTGATAATAATACTTCTATTATATTTACAGCAAATCTTTGACATATTTACACTGAATGGAATGTATTTACAATAGATTATTTACAATAAATGTATATGATATTTACAATAGAATACAAAAGATTATTTTTCATCTAATAGTTGATCTTTACTAATATAACTAGGTGTTGAAAATCCAATCCATTTCACTTACAATCCTTTTTTATCACGTTTCAATATTTTTTCAATCAAATACACTTGTTTCTCTGATTCGTTTAATTGTGTTTTTTTTTAATTTCTTCTGCATAAAACCTACCACTAATTACTTCTCCGTTTAGATCTCTCAGTGAGTAGGTTATAGGTTTAGAAGGAAATATAGAATGAATTACAAAATACTCTGCGCTCCAGTTTATGTTATAAGATTTATCGAAAAGAACCCTTTTCTTCGAGATTAGTACAACATCTCCTAGCTTAAATTTCGGTTTTGAATTTTTCAATTTATATCATCTATTGAATGCAGAATTCAAAGACATTAAAACATGATTACGATCCTTCTTCCCCACATCTTTAGGTTTCATTCTAATGGATGAATGCGATGTTGCATTATAATCACGAACCAAACTGTCTAGTTGCGATATCCAGTTTTTGGTTCCATGTTCAGTTAGATATCTATAAATTTTTGCTTTAAGTGTTCTATTAAACCTTTCAACTATGGAGGCTTTCTTATCACTAAAAACATGATAATGTTTAATACTATATCTATCTAATAACGCTTTAACTTTTGAATTAAAGAATTCTGTTCCCTGATCTGTTTGGAACAGCTTAACTCTTTTATTTTTAGAAATAATTGCTTCGAGAGCATTAAATACAGATTGGCTTGCCTTGTCTTTTAATGGTACACAATATGCAAATTTTGAAAAACAATTAATAACAGCTAAGATATATTTATAACCCTTATTAAAACGCGATAAACTTGTCATCTCAATGAGATCGGCTTGAAGCAAGTCTTTTTCACTTTTCAACTCATATTTGCGAGTGGGATAGTTCACACGCAGCACGCTATGAAGCTCTACAGCTAGCTTAGATCTAATAATATCCATGATATTTACAACAGTCAAATCAGTGGTGTTGGATGAATGTCACGGGACATACTGAGCAATCAGTTAGAGTGTTGTGGGCACTCTATAATGTCCAAAAGGGAGAGTATCAACACCATTCTCAGCAATGTACCTCTTATCATCATAAGGACTCAAACAGATTTTTGCACATTCAACCTGATACATGGTGTGATTATAGGATCTTAACATATTAAATTTTTCAATGTGTTCACTACGTTCAAACAATGATTTCTTATATAAATTAAAATTAAGTTTTCTACATTTCACATCGGTCTGTACACCCTTTGCTATACATTTATTTACAGGTTCTTCATTCTCATTACATACTAAAAAGGAGTAAAGTTTGGATCGAAGTCCAAGAAATCTATGGACAGGTTTTGAGGCAGTCTCATCCTTGAACTTTCCTACAACTTTATTTCTCTCCATGGAAAAGCAAGGGTGGCAAGGTGGATAGTTAGAAGTATCGAAAAGGGTCAAATTTTCTTTAATCAACTGATACACATCTTCGACTTTTAGGTTTAGAAGAAAACTGTCGGTATCAGTCATACAGAGTTCTATACGATCCCACGGTATTATTTTTTGTAATTTGCAATAGAAAAAATCGTACATATGGAATTTACTCAACTCCAGTACGGAAAAGCCGGAATAGACAGGCTTGTTCATTTTAAGTTCCAACTTGCGAGAGAAAACCGTGATCACGTTCGGACTAATTATTTGCCAGCGTTTACATAGTGGATTTGAAATGTACTTATCTAACCGTTTTTCATCCGTGATAATTTTAACATTGATTAGCTTACGAGTAGATTGAATCATCTTGCCAAAGATAAGATTGCAACAGGCCTTAAAGAAGGATATTTCAAATTTATTTTTCGCGTTCTGTCTATTCTGGATATTGAAGTCGATGTAGCTTTTCAGCCAGGGAGATTGGGAAAAGCTAATGACGCGATGAACTTTCAATAATTGCAAGCCGAGCTGAAGGTAGAGCTTTAAATTGACATAGTGAACAATGTACTTTCCACGGTCAAAAAGTGTGTTCATGAGCTTTTTGGTTCCAGTTTGACCGTTCTCATTTGTTTGGTAGTTCGACAGCAATTCGCGTGGCGGCGTTTGGTGGAGAGGTGCGAGTGGGAAGCTGGCGTGCTTATCATGTAACTCTTGAGGGTACTTGAGATCACATTCTATTATATATCCGGTTTCTGAATTGCTGTACAAATTCGCGAAATCAAGGTTGGATATTTCTTCCTCTGAGAGGAATTTGAAATTTCCAACAGGTAAGCTTCGGCTCATAGCTTCCGAGTATAAACTGTTTGAATCGATATAAAGGAGATAATTAGACAGTTTTGAAGGATCGTATGTTTCGGGTAGATGTTTGTTATTCGCTTCACAATAACGTTTACCGATGAATGACATGCCACCCCTCATCCCTGCCTCAAACATAAGATGCATGTCAGGATGAGTAATCAATTCTAGTTCGACTTTAGTGTGTTTCAGCATGCAATCCCAGGTGAAGTGCACGAGAGAAAGAAAATGGGTCACATCAAGGCCGTATGAGCTAAAAAGCGTAGACCTCATGGATTCAAAAACTACCGCTAATAGCATTACGTCCAAACATAAATAAAAATTGTGATATTCACCCAGATTTTTCAGCTTGAATGTTGAGAACACTCTTTGCGCATGCTCATATTCTTCGCAAGACAGAGGTGTATCAGTTAAATCATTATGGAAACATTCGATGGGAGGAAGCGATGTTTCCACGAATTTTTCGGGACAGCTCTTGTACAAGTAAGGATATACTCCTTCTTTCAACAAGAGCTGTCTGTGTTCGCGAGGTGGATCATGAAACACCGAAAATAATCGTTTGAACTTCTTTTCCATGTCTGTACTTTCTACCAAATTACGCACCAATACTTCCAAGGATTCAGACATAAACTTGTAGGAATCTAAAAATTTAATTTTGCCTACTGAAAGTGTCAAAAATCTCTCTGACGTATTTGCGATGCAGGAAATTTCTTTTTTACATTCACCGAGCAATTTCAGAATAAAATGCGAATCAAAACCGGAGAAATTATGAAAATAACATGATATGTACTCCGGAGTATGAGCTGTTAAATTACAAGAAACATGTGCTGCACACAAGTAATTACCGGTTTCATGCACGTGGTGACGACATTTAATATCGCTGTCTAAAAACGGTTCAGCACAAAGCCCGCAGTTTACCGAATTTTGAAATTCACGCTCTTGACTTTCAGATAAAGCTTGCATCGGAATTTCTCGTTTCATATCCTCATACAAAATGTCGCCAAGATCTGTAATTTCCTGAAGAAATTTCTCCATGATTTTTTTGTCTGAACTACTCGATCTATGGAGTACGGGTCCGTAGGCGATTTCCCCGTTAACATCTATAACAATCAAACAATAGCCGCAGGGAATATGACGCGCCGTTTTCTTTGTGTAACTATGAGTAATTTCATCAGAATCGGATTCATCATCATCATCATCTCTGATATTAACAACATAAGTTTCTAAATCCACGTAAATGGTGTACTTTTTCTTCAACGTCGCGCCTAGTTTCTTGAATTTAATTGTCTCTCCGCGTTTAGGATATGAAACGCGCTGAGATTCAAACTTGGAACAAAGTTTCAACAAATTTGCTTTACCATCACAATTTTTAGATTTGGTCGATGTAAATCTATGGAAATAAAAATTGCAAATGTGTACTTGACCATGGCATTTTGAAAGGTGGGAGAGAAGACGTGATAGCCCGTTTTTCCCGTTTGCGGTATTTACTAAACAGAAATGAGTTTTTCCTGCATCGCCTTTTAGAATTAAAAGATTAATTTGGTGCTTACGAGTGCGGAAAATGCTTGTACGGAAGGGGAAAAACTTTTTGTTGTCATACGCGATGACGTGAATTGCAATATCCGGATTGAGTATTTCAAATTTCTTAATATCGTGTGTCGTCAACGGGAAATTTACACCTCGCATATTAAGTGTGTGAGCAAACTTGCTCAAATACTTTACACTCAAGTTGGAGTTCCTTGGCTTCTGATGGAAATACGCGAGCACTGACCATAAAAAGCATTTTTCGTCAGAGAGATTTTTGACATTTATAATACATTTTTTGTTTTTCAAAAACTGGGGTGTTTGAATGAAACTGGATGTGTATATAGGATTAAATTTAATCACGTTCACATCCAGTGATTCAATTTTCTTTAGCACCCATCACTCCCATGTCTTACGAAATTTTCGAAAGATGAGAGGATTTTTTCACAGCCAAGAAAAAATGCTCATTAAAATCTTCATAGTTCTCAAGCACGTTAGCGCTATGTTGGAGTAACTATGTAGATTTATTAGAGATGAGACAGTCTCACCAACCTGCTTGTCATCCATCACCACTAATTTATACAGCAAAACATTTAATACTATAAACCACTTAACATTCCCATCATGGCGTGCGGCATGTTCCCTAATTATATCGAAAACTCGATGTTTCGACCTCTCAAGCACGTTGGTGATGTCGATATCCTCAACCTTGTCATCGAGGGTGATGCGATGGCGGACTGCGCTTGAATTCACGCCACTTAGTCTGCGTTCCCTTGGCATGACTCTGAAAAACAAAAGAATAACAATCAGGATGAGATAGAGTACAACAGCATGTTTAGTTGTGGATTGTCATTGGTAGAAGAAGGGTGTGTGTGAAAATGATATCTCAAGATCACATAATGTTGTATGAAAGATTAAGATTATTATCTTTTGATAAAAAATGGTTGAAATCTTCTCCACATTTGTCCGCGGAAAACATGGCGAAAGAGGGATTTATATTCTCATCTGCACCAGACATTGTGCGATGTGTATTTTGTTCAATTTGTTTGGGAAAATGGGAAGAAAGTGACAGTTTTAAACAAGCATAAGCTCAGAAGTTTTTATTCTCGCTCGTGGGAACTGAATGTTAGTGGAAATAGGATTTTCCAGTTTGGGGAAACAATTGAAAGACATTTTTCTAAGCACGGTTAATTTAAATGACATAAGAGACTATCTATGTTATTATCGTCCTCATAATTTGTGTATAGATAAGCTAATTAAAATTGAAGATGAAATTATGAATAGTTGTGCTGAAATGTGTAAATAAACGTTTTCTGCCTTCAAATGATTTTTCATTCCAATATCCTACTCACTTTTAGTTTAGTTGCTGCTTAGAGCTAGACCTGACAACACGTGTGGGGTGATCTTTTTTACACAGACACGAGCTCCTATAACACGTGCATCTCATCAATTTAGAAAGGAACATACCTGTCAAATTTCATTAAAATCTATTACCGCGTTTCGCTGTAAATGCGCTACATATAAACATTTAAATATTTAATCATAAAGAGAATTGCCTCACTTCGCTCGGTCAATAATTGCAACATTCAAATGATCGCCATTTGTACAATAATTGTAGGTTGAAAACGTAATTGAATATTCATTATAAAAATCTGGTGTGGCGCACTCACACAACTTTCCTTGCCGTTATGAAAATTTATCACCTGACGCTAGTGTTCCCGCGCATCTCAAGTCTACTATTCAAAGATCCAAGCCAGTTGGTGACAGGACTATAACGCTGGAGACACACGAGGTCTGCTATCTCTTCATAGTGAATGATTTAATAGAATCAACAGTTGGCAACAGTTTGCAATTGAAATAATGAAATTTTCTCGAATTTCGAGCTTATAGGTAAACTGTTACTGAACATTAATTGTGGAGATTTTCATGCTCAATCTTTCAATTTGGAATTTTCTGTTTAAATTGTATCTGAAGCCTGATAATTGAGAATCTAAAATCAAACTTTGCATAGATGGGGTGGAGCTCCTGGAATTTTTACAGATATAAAACTTGTGGCAGTTGATAGAGCTTATCAATGACTATTTTAGGTATGAATTTGATCAAATTCGTTGAAGCCGTTTTCGAGAAAATTGCAAAAAACCCAGTTTTTGACAACATTTTCGCAATTTTAGCCGCCATTTTGAATTACATTAGATCGAAATTGTTCGTGTCGGATACTTATATCGTAAGGACCTTAAGTTCCAATTTTCAAGTCATTCCGTTGATTGGGAGATGAGATATCGTGTACACAGACGCATATACACTCATACACACACACACACACACACCACACACACACACACACACACACCACACACACACACACACCACACACACACACACACACACACACACACACACACACACACACACACACCACACACACACACACACAGACACACACACACACACACACACACACACACACACACACACACACACAGACACACACACACACACACACAGACACACACACACACACACACCACACACACACACACACACACACACAACACACACACACACACACACCACACACACACACACACACACACACACCACATACAGACCAATACCCAAAAACCACTTTTTTTGTACTCAGGGGACCTTGAAACGTATAGAAATTTAGAAATTGGGGTACCTTAATTTTTTTCGGAAAGCAATACTTTTCTTACCTATGGTAATAGGGCGAGGAAAGTAATAAAATATTAATCCCATTTTCCCGGTGTTCTAAACTCGTTATTTGATAATAAGCCTGTCGTTTAAGAGCCATCACTAATAAATACGTCACTTAGTATAAATACAGAAGAACAAAAATCATAAACCTTATTCCAGGCCACTTCCTCATTAATTATAAATTCTCGTATATGTGTGTGATAAACGAAATTTGAATTTGAAATCACATTTTTTGAAAAACGTACATTTTAATTACGTACGTATTCTACGAAAATTGAAGCCCCTTTCTTAGTTGGCGTCTAGAAATAACAAATATATTGACCGATAAATACAAATAATTTGGATGTAGATTGGGCGATTAAGCCTTGTCTAAAGAATTCAGCTTATAGTCTGTTATACAATAAATGAGCAATTCAATTCATAACATCTTAGTAGTCTTTTTATGAATTGTGTAATCATTCATCAAATCAGTCTTATCAAGTCATAATTATCATCACCCATTACAATTGAATAATTTAAGTCATACATTGAAAAAAAAAACATAAATTATTCATAAACTCACAGCACTGAATATCATATTTTAAACAATAATTTGAAAATGAATTCACGGAATAATAAGCATTTTCATTCAGAATTAGATTTACTGCGTTTTTTAATTTATTTAGAGGCAAGTTTCTTCTAATATAAGATAGTGGCAGATTATTAAACATGAAGTACACTAAATAGGAATAAATTTCAAGCTCTTACTCAATCTGACATTGGGAGTTACAATACTCTAGTAGTCCACATAACAGTAGACCTCACTGAACATCCTTTGCAATGTGGTAACGAGAATATTCAGCCATCTACTAGAAATGCTATCTAATAGGAATAAAGTCATTGTTATAATATCAGGGCTTTTTTAAAATGTTTGCCAATGGCCCCACTAAGAAATCTGATCAGGCTGGTTGGAGACTTCTAATCAACCATAAGATCACATGTCATTACATTACATTACCAGGGCTACCAGACATCGTTTTGCAGTAGTCGTCAATATACTATATTATCATAATGGAAAAAGTAGAACTTTGATATGAAAGTAATGAACTTACTTCGTTACAAATAAAATCTATTGGTGTGCTTATCTAAATGTTGCACTACTTCAATCCTGTAAAAATGAATATATATATAATACTTATACTGAATTGATGGAATCCCAAGTCCCATTGCGCTTATGATAATTCTAAATGTTACTTTATTAACTCAGTAAGTTCAGAAAGTCATTGCTAAGTTGAATCAGAGCTACGATTAAAAAGATGATTTGGGAATTATCAAGTGGCACTTTTTGTTTTTCACTGGGATTTTTATTTTGTAACATGTAGAAACGCTTGTAGAACAACAATCTGTTAAAATTTTTATGGGAAAGATTTCATGACGAAAATGAAGTTCTTCATTGACATTATTATCCGTAATTCGGTACGCCATGATAAATCTTGGCATCTAAAGCTGCGTTTACACCAAAGCTATTTACAAAATGTTAATAACTTAATCCTCACAGATTCTTATAGATTGAACGGCACTTGAAAAACACATATTATGTTCATCATGTGTATGATAAGCTATGTTCAATCTAATAGAATCTATAAGGAATCCATAGAATCTATTGGTGTTAACGCAGCTTTACTCTGTGACTGCCTGAAGTTAATACTATATCAATTTGAATTTACAATTCGAGACCGCAGCTCGGAAAAAGAAGACGATGATTACCTCATAATATCAGGGACCGAGCTTCGCTCAGGAGTACAAAAGCATAAACAATTTATTACGAAAGAAGGAATTATAATGAAAAACCATTTTAGCCATGTGGTTTTTAAGAAGCGGTGATGAATTATAGGTCAGTGGTAGGCTATTTGGCTTTTATATATTCCATTTCATATTCATATTGATTATTCTTTCGGGTTGAAGGTCTAGTATATACTTATTAGATATATTGGAATAGTTATTTTGGAGTTTGGTAGAAATATATTACATTTGCATAGAACTCAATTTATTTATTTAAGTTATTTCCATAATTCTATCTATCTTCTATCTAATTCTAATAGGTTACCAACCCATCCCCATCTTATATGATAAACCTTTAATCGTAATCATATACCTGCATGATTAAAAAACAGCAGACATTCAATTTACTAGAACAAATAATGGAGTGCCTTCAAGTTCCGATGTAGTCAACACGCCTAACTTCTTCCTACATTCGCTACCTTGTCTCTACGACACTGACCTTGCTTCTGTGAAACACCTTGTTCGAGTGAGAACTTGCTTCTGTGAGACTGCCATTTATAGCGCTACTACTTTGGACGGAGACCTTGTCTCTATGAAACTGCTTGTCTCTGTGGGAACTTGTTCCTGTGAGACTGCCATTTATAGAAATACTTGCTCCTGTGAAACTTGTCTCTGTGACACTAATATCGTTCAAAAACACAACTTGTCTCTGTGAGAACTTGTCTCTCTGAAACATCCCCGTCCATTCACTTGTTTTTAAAACATGTGACATCACGAAAATTGTCAAAACTGTTTATAATTAACAAAAAAATTAATAATAACTCATCTGAAACTAACGGTAAAATCACACTCACTTTTGAAAAATGGACCACTGGACTTCAAACTTTACACTAAGCTAGGACGCGCGCGATGTAAAAAGTACAACATTTCTGACACCGGTCTCTTCAACACTGAATAGGGTATGACCAGTGATTGATAGTAATGCAATATTTTGTCTATGGTCGGAGCTAGATATCGCGGAAGAATACTTAAAGGTTACCAGATGTGAAGGTTTACCTCACAGATGTGGATTTCTCAATTTAAACGAAACACTTTCTGACTGTTGTACTTTTTACAACGGTGCGCGTCCCGGAAGGTTAACATTACTCATATCACACTGGTGTTGTTGTTCCCTACTCAATTGGTGATGTTCAGTCAACGGTTACAGAACTTCCTCTATAATATTCCACCTGAATCTTCCACCACATCACTTTCACTACAAACATACTCTCATGGAAAGTGAGCATTAATGCAGATAATACATACATGATACGGCACTATTGAGCTCAAAAGCATCCAAAACATCTTTCTGATCCGTTTGTCGTGTTCAAGTGGGATTGTTTTCAAACCATCACAAATCATCAAAGGGTCACTAGGCTCGCAGAGAAACCTTGATGACTGCACACAACATAAAATAGACTGGGTTATGTGACAACTGGTCAAATTCCTGATTCATGTCCAATGATCACGTCACAACTCATATCCCTATGATATAAAGCTGACTTATGCTTGTAATCATCAATTATTGAACCTCTATGCTATCACTCAACAGTAGCACCCGCTACATCATTGTCAAAACAATCACCCTCATCTACGAACTATAGCGATTAAGACAAGCAATATTTTGGGTTTTGGATCACAGTATTGTATGCATGTATGTAATGAGGTATTTGAGTACTTCATATCTTGAAGTTGGTTATGCTCCAGTGTTAAATGTGTGATTTTAAGGGGAATATCGGTTCCTCTCGTATTCATCAGAAGAGTTCTACCGGATTTCTGTGTACACACATAATATAACATAAAAATTAGATGCCCTAGATTGGAGTGTGTTGCAAAAAATAGTTCTTGAGGTTGAATTCACAATTTTTCTTACAATCTCATTTTATCCTGTGAAATTTAATTCAACTGATCTCAAAGTTGATGATAGAAGGCGTTATCAGATTATAGAAGAAAACAACATCAACATCAATTCAGAAGAACTTTATAAAATTTCATGAACCTTGGATTAATGAAATGAAATACCGTACAGCAATACTGAGAGTAGACACTATTTGTAGTATGAGGTTGAGTTTTCAAATGAAAATCTATTCGGTGATTTTGTGATCAATATTTGATTGACATTAAAAACGGTTGGTTAATTCTCTTGAATATTCTTTTTCCAATGAGTACTCTTTTTGTATCAGATGCGTGTTATGAATATTATCATCGCCGACATATTCTTCAGAGGTTTCGAACTTTCTCATTATTTGCATATTCCCATTTTTGTTTAAATTACCACCTCTAGTATAGATCACATGTTTCACGAGAGCCAGAGACAATATGAATTCCATTTAAGAATCACGGCTACAGTCAACTACTTGTTGAATATTTCCCGCAAACATTGAACATTCAATGATTTTTTTGCAATCAGGAAATTAATATCACTAATTCAATCACGTTCAATCGAAATTTTACAGAAATTAAGTTAGTTGTATTATTTTACTTCCGATAATCAATGAGACTGACTTGATTCTCATTCTCAATAATTCTTTGATGAGGAAAACTGCTATGATGAATGTACCAACATTAATTTTTTGTAATACAGTATGAGTTCCATTTTCTATTGACTTGATTTTCGTTCAAACTGCTGTTATAATCCTGCTCTCTGTTATAATCTGATTAGCCTGAATGTGACTGCAATTTAATCAATTTACTCTTTGTTTGGTGAACGCAATCAACTTTTATTCTATCTCAATTTATAACTTACTGTACGAGTAAATTATTTATCTTGTGTTCGCGAGTTTTTGCAACTTGGAGTGCCTTCTCGCATCCCCTCCGCCATCGCTCCTTATCTCTCCAGTAATCCTCTCGCAATCTCTGAATACCATCTCTTTATGGTATGTGAACATTGGCCATCGATATTTTCCTTGGCCTACCCCGCCTTTGATTCCATTATTTTCAATATAAATTTCACCAATTCGCATGTTCAAACACAGAGAACGATGATTCAATCTCATTTTCGACTATCTTCTGCTTCTCTCTGTACGATTACTGGTGTAATTTTTGAAATAAGATATAACAGTTTTCCATTTCTAATTTCAATTGAATTAATTCTTTGAATTGAGAGAAATATCTATAATTTTTTATGGAATACATTGGAAGTGTCCATATATTTATATGACAGCAGATATAACTCACAAATAGTAGGCTAAGATTTCCTATCCATATTTTTACGTCTTTTAGAAGTGTAAAATTCTATGGATTTGTATTTTATCACTCTCCCGAATAAAAACGTTTCAATTATGCTCCTTCGTCATCATAATCTCCTCTACCCAACTTCTATTGATTTTCAACTCATCAATCTTCTCTGTAATTCATTGCTAGCTTTTCAATCGCTCCTGATATGAATATGACCATAAATAGTTATAACAGCAAAAATACCTATTCGAATTGACTTATATTCTTCACTAATGAGTTATTCAATACACTTTTATAATTGCTTATAGGCAAAAAATTGCTGAATTATAAATTACTTTATAATTTAAGTTCACTTATGTGTTTGCCTTAATTGATTATCATATAATAATAGTTTATTATTATTATTATTATTATTATTATTATTCACTTATAATCATTATTGTTTTTTAACAGCGTATCAGTGTGTCCTCCCACATCATTATCTGCTCATCTCGTTTTCGGTTACTTTTCGACCTTTCAACTGCTGCTGATATCGATTGACTGGCGCTCACAAAGACATCCAACTACCGCCACCTCTGCACCACTGACCACCTACCGCTGCTCCACAAAGAGCCACCCTGCTTTCTCAAGGGAATGGAGTTGCCACTTTTTGTGTCACCACCTCACACCACCGCACTCGGACAGATATCATCCCTCTTACTCGTCACCAGCTCGGCTTGGCTCGCCTCGCATTCATCTCCGGTTTTGCTCGCTGCCGTCTCACTAACCACTATAGTGCGATTCACTATGCACTGTCACTATCTCTCGAAAATAGCATCTAAACTCCCAATTCAACCAATGCTGACATTATTAAGTGAATCTCACTATAGGACAGACCATTTCTATCACATGGCAAAAACACATCGCCCGCTCTCATAACTTATACACTCGCATTCCGATCCTACACAAAATATATCCATCATACGTCTTTCTTCCCATTCCCACGAAAAAAATTATGTCATCCCTTATCTTTCCAGCGATAATAAATCAAAGATGCGATCTCATTTTTTGCGCACTACCCAGGCTTCCGAATATCTCCTTCTAGATCTGTTCTCAGACGTAACTCTAAATAATCACCTCTGCTAGGGAGGTCCTTTCCATGAATATTTATGGAATCCTATGTCCAGCTGGTATTGCTTCGGAATGAATGACCTATATTTTCTTAAAGCACCTCTAGGAAGTAGCCTACAAAAAGTATGCCTCTCACATCTAACAATGTATATCTAAGAATATCAAACAAAAATATGAAAGAATGTGTAAAAATTCTTCAATCTCACTTTTACAATCATCAATATTCCGCTCGACTTATGAGGGAATTAATATCCAAGAGAGAAATATATTTTCGCGATGTTTTCAATTTCATAAAAAATAAAATTTCCTCTCTATCCTTCAAACCTGAAACTTTTCGCTATTTCAAAGATAACATTCTATATTCATCCAATTCTGAGGTTGAATTGGAAATTTCAGAGAGTTGAAATTTACACGGTTTGGCAACTGTAATTTCTTCGGATGGAGGGTCAAGTCACAACTTATTTTATACAAAACCATAGTGAGACTTCTGTGATCGGAGACTCCATCAATATGCCGCTAATATTCTATCACCTGTTCTCCTAAAATATATCTTATAATCAATTTTCAATATTCTATATCATTACATTCATATTATTTTCTTGTTTCTTGATTTTTGATTATGAATATCTACATCCGTAGCATACTCTACTGATAATAGTGATATTGAGCAAGTATCCTTCTTCGCCTTATGAAGGAGTTACAAATGAGGAACAAAGGTTGACGAACTTATTCTTATAATGATTCGAGCAATATGTGTTAGAAATTTCAATATGATTGATGCGAGAATTCAAAGTTATCTTCGAACATACAGATCCGCGAACGGACTACAACTTTAGCCAAAATTTGAAACTCTGCTCGGTCAACTATTCCCAATATTTCTATCGTAGTAGTATTATATCTACTGATGTTTTCATCAGAAATCGTTGAGTCTCTGAGAAGTTATGAGGTGAAAGTTTAACCTTGTAATTAGTATTCTTCGATAATGTTTGCCACGTTATTTTTTTCAATAACGGGTTGCCCTGCTTGGCTGCAGTCGGTAGAGCATGAATAATAAAATATATAACCCTTAGAATATATAATACCAATTTCTTACTGGCTCGCCCAGGAGCTCCCGCAGTTCTCTGCTCTTGCCGGTAACTGACGTCGGCTGCTCCAACAGTTCACAATTTCTGTGACTGATTTGACGAAATCTGCAACTATGGATGCGAGAATTTGCACTGCTGCAACTTAATGCTATAATTTTGAGATTCTTCTGGTCGTATTTAATGATATTGGATAATTAATATAAATCTCTGGAATGTATTATTTCCAAAGATTTGATAATCAATGCTGTATATCGCTGTCTTAACCAACTTATTCGATGAAGAATATAGTCGGATGGTAATCTTATTAATATTTCAATACTGGTAACTAAATAGGTTATAATGAGATTGGTCATGCATGGACATAGCGAAACAAATAAAGGATACACCATGAAAATTGATATAAATATATTATACACAAATTATCAATGAATGAATAAATAAATAAATATATATATATAAAGTATTTCTTATACCCTTTTAAGACTTGCACAAGTTTTTGTATTAATTTCTTAATATTTAAAACCTCTCCGACGAGCTAGCTTTTATTTTCATTTTTTATTTTAACTCGAAGCACTGAGGGCACCCTAATTTTATTTCGACTATTTTTTCACTCATGTGCTGAATTTCTATAAGTTGCTGGCGGCGATCCGAAATTCCTGGTAGTCCAGGATTGTTGGTGGCCGAAGTCGTCTCTTCCAAGGGATTAAATGAATATTTGGATGACTTTTGCTTTAATACAGCATCACAAAGTCTTATAGAAAATTAATAATTAGATTAAAACTCTAAGTCTTTAAAATGTACAATAAAGGGTATTGTGCTCTACAAATTTTGGTGACATTCCATGGTAGTGTCTGGCAGGCAAGTGGGCAAGTTCTACTTTTTTTTCACAATTTTCATTTCCGACTCGCAAATCTACATAAATTTAAATAATTTGCTACTACGCCATTTGAAGGTTCAAATAGTTTGTGCCAATCTATTAAATTATTGCTTATATCATATATCTAATATTTTATATTTTCTCAGGCCCTATCCAATACATAAACTGAACAGTAAAGATTTACAAAATCTTATCATTTTTAGAAATATATATAAATACATTTGAATCGGCTCACTATTGCCGCCCATTGATTACTACCATTTGATTGGTTCATGCAAATTTATAACAGTATACATGCGCCTATGAACCTCCTACTCCCTTAATACATTAATCCATTTTTATTTTTGGTTTTGAGTACATTCATTACATGCAATATATTTTTATAATGTTTATTGGTTCTTTCTCACTTTATAGCAATTAGCCATGTGCTTTTTCAGTTCCTCTAGTTGCATACCATTTAGTTACAATAAATTTCTGCCAAGGTGTCTGACTAGATTTTACGTTATGCGACTCGATCGATCATTATATCGCCAATCAATAGATATTTTACGCCCAACCTCAAATTTTCAATACTGTATATAATATTATATAAGTAGGAAATAACTTTCTATTTCTATTCGGCTGTTCTAATTTTAGCCATAATACCTGATATTATCTAATCTTCTAAAACGTTATCGCATTTGGTGATACTAGACTATTATTCCACTTCAGACCTATAGAATTCTTTCAAATAGGGATTTTGTTTACCCATCAGATTTTGATACATTACACACGCCCCCGAATTTGAATTCAAAATATTTTGAGAATCAACAATGTTTTTAATACAAATTCTTTCTTCAACACATCGACATAACCTATAATATCCACCAAAAACACTTTCAAAAATCATAATAATTTACAGACCTCATCTGCTTACGCCCCCCTCAAATTTCCATCAAATATAATAACAAATTTTCTCGTTATCAACACAAGAATATCACAAATACAAGATCTTAAACACATTTCCTCCTTTACAACATAATACAGTACTTTTCAAATCTGCCGCTTGCAGTGGTGCCAACTTATCTTCATACAATAAACATCTGATTCTCATATCATGAATTTCGTTCAAAAATTATTTCGATCAACAATTTTTTGGGGCTCATACTTCATTACAATTTCTAGGTCTTCAATTTTAACCCTTTCACTGCCAAGCACGAAAATATTCGTTTTTGAAAAGTATGTCTGGACACACCAAGCCCGAATATATTCGTTATCATCTTTGAGCTCACTACTGTGCCATCCATGTATATTTTTGTTTGCCTTTATTTCATGATACCGACATAGTCTGTAGTGTTGCCAACATAATAAGCCAAGTCTCAACTGATTCCTATTCCATTTGACAAAGATATCTAGGTTTCAGTGAACAGCTGCAGTGAAGCGCCATGTGTGTGTAGCTTGTTGTATGTTGTGATTCAAAAGTATTGACTTGTTTCTGTTTGTGAAGTGTTGTCAATTTGCGTTTGTTATGGATAATTCAAGTAAAATTTATTCTGAACATGAAATTTACGCTTTTTTACTTAGCTTAGACTAGATCCTTAAATTGATGAAGTGGGAATGGAATGTTCCTGGGGCAGTAGTGATAGTGAAGAAGACAGTCAACCTTTTCCTCTTCCACTATTATTATTATAATATATCCTCTTATTATTCAACTGAGAAAAAAAACAGTGCAGTTGTATAAGTATTAGGTACATAGAGTGAAATAGGCTTTATACTGAAAAGGCTAAAGGCTTCATATGGAAAGTGACTGATGGATTCATTCGTCAACATTAATTCTGTCTGTCAGACACATTAAGCTCACATTTATACGGCAGCAAAAGGGTTAAAATTTATAATATTCTATAAATCAGGTACAAATTCTTCTTTTTGCTATACATTGGGTTGGGTTTTTTATGGTAAATGTTTCAATTGAGGTTTCTCTGTAACAACATGGTATAAATAATGGTAATAAAATATAAAACATATAAATAAATATATTAACATTAATAGATACATTAAATAACATATAAATATTGTCACATTATTTTTGATGGAATAATGCTTTGCCTCCTGCTTGGCATCAATCGGTAGGCCATGAGAATTAATAACTATAAAATCTGGTCGTGGTTTTCTAGGCTATAATTTCACCAAGATCCTAATATACTCATTCAGGAGCTCTCACAATAATTTAATACTGATAATTGAAAAAAATATTTATATATAATTTGTATCCTATGGTATTGGGGAATAAAATGAATGGTACACCATGAAAAATTTGATACATATATTAAACAAATAATCTCAAAGTTAGATCAAAGGAAAAATATATAGAGCAACAAATATGCAATGAAACAAGAAACGAAATCAAATAAAATATCACAGATCAGTACTATTTTCTAGTTCTATAGCACGAAACTTTACCATGTGCTTTTCAATTTATTGATCATATGCATTTATCTGCATGTAGCTTTGACATCAACTTGCTGTTGCTTGTCGATTTGGATAATCCTACTTTATATATTAACTTCCCAAATCAGAGCATGATGAATTGACAAATCAATGATCAAATATATATTTATTTCTATAGATTCCAATAAATATATATATCTCAGGGTGCAAGATTCGGCACCTGATAGAAATAGATAAATCAATTTATCCAATGAGCCAGAGCTACATTATATTATTACAAATTATATTCTAAAATCAATGATCATGTAAACATTAGTATTATTAGCTTAGAACTTAATATTCTTTCAATTGGTGTATCCTTTGATATATAAATTGACTCGTTCCTATTCAATATAATATTTCTTGTACCATTCTTGAGGCTTGCGCAAGTATTTTTATTAATTTCTTAATTTTTATAACCTTCCCGACGAGCTAGCTCTAATTTCTTATTTCATTTGAAGCACTGAGGGCGCCCTATTCTTATTTCAACTATTTGTCACTCACGTGCTGGATTTTTTATAAGTTGCTGATGGCGATCTGAATTCCTGGTAGTCCTGGATTATTGGTGGCCGAAGTCGTCTCTTCCAAGGAATTAAAAAATATTTAAATGACTTTTGCTTTACTATAGCATCACAAAGTCTTATGGAAAATTAATAATTTGATTAAACTTTAAGTCATTAAAAATGAACAGTAAAAGATATTGTGCTCTATAAATTTTGGTGACATTCCATGGTAGTGGTTGGCAGGCAAGTGGGCAGGTTCTACTTTCTTTTTCACAATTTTTTCATTTCCGACTTGCAAATTTGCATAAAATTTAAATAATTCGTTACTACGCCATTCAAGGCTCGAATAGTTTGTGCCAATCTATTAAATTATTACTTATGTCATCTGACATTATATCTGTCTTCGAGCCATATCCAATACATAAACTGAACAACAATAATTCATAAACTCTTATCATTTATAGAAATATATACAAATATATTTGAATCAGCTCACTATTACCGCCCATCAATTGCTACCATTTGATTGGTTCATGCAAATTTGTTATAGTATATATGTGCCTACGAACCTCCTACTTCCTTAATACATTAATCTATTTTTATCTTGGGTTTTGAGTACATTGGTTGTTTCTCACATCATAACAATTGGCCATGTGCATTTTTAATTCCTCTAGTTGCATACCATTCAATTACAATAAATTTCTGCCAAGGCTAGGTTTTACATCATGCGACTCAATCGATCATTATGTCGCCGATCAATAGATATTTTACGCCTAACCTCAAATTTTCAATACTTTATATAATATTATATAAGTAGCAAATTATTTCCATTTCTATTCGGCCGTTATAAATTTAGCCATGATACCTGATATTATCCAATCTTTGAAAACCTTATCACATTTGGCAATATTAGCCCATTATCCCACTTAGACCTATAAATTTCTTCAAGTAGGGATTTTATTCACCCATCAGATTTTGATACATTACAATATCTTTTTGGTTACAATATTTTTCATAAACATATCTTATGAAAGCTGCATACTGGATTTAGGTGGCTTTGGCTAGCTGACTACTTTCTAGATATCCGCTTTTGACGTCATAATTTCTTAGCTTCTACTCCATGATACAAAGTTAACCTATTCGTCACAATTTTCACATTTTAAGGTAATTTACTTAATTTACTTTTACTATCCCCGCTTGTGCCCTTTTTCATACGATACTGATTACAAAAATACATACTTAAAAATTGTTTTTTTGTTTGTTTCAGGCTTCTAACAGTAGGAAGAAATAAAACATTGGATTTGTTGACACGAGGTTGCTTCATCAATATTAAATTTATTAAGAAAGGTCAGTAATTGGTTGATAATTTCGTTTTCATTTGACTTCTTATCATATTTACTTCAAATTCGATGATATTGCATGTAGAATTGTTGTGATTTTCCCGTATCTTTTGGCTTTCTGCTTGTTGATGTTGCTGTAGGCGGTTAGGTCATCTGCTATCCATTTGTTATTAATAGATTAGGCTGTCCTAATGATAATTTATTCATCATAAATTTAAAACCCTGGTATCTGGTATACTTCTTCAACCTATTCATTGATCCAGTTCCATTTGATCCATTGTTATGTCCAATCAACTCATTGGGTTTCGTGTCTCTATTTTTGTGTTTGTCACTATAATACTTGTTTGATATTTTCAACTTACATTTATTATTAATCATCATGATGACAACAATAAGCAATTTAACAATACAGGATTTCCAATCGACAATAATACCTTCTTTTAACAATAATACAACTTTCATCATCACATTAATATCACAGACTCTAAATCATAAGACAGCCATAATAACAATCATAATACAGTTACCCAATACATTTAATATCTCTTTCATAGCATATCCTTTCCATAGATAATAACAATCAGGTGCTTTTATTTTCACTGGATTACTCCTTATTTCTTTTAATTCCACACAACATTTTCCATTCATTAGTTTCTCACAGTACTCTTCATCGTTTTCATTCAGGTAGCCATCATTAGTTTCAATTTCATTCCATTTATTTTTTCCCCAGTAGCGGTCACATTGATAAGCAGCTGTCTTAAATTTTATGTGCTGTGGATGAATGCCGTCGGTCCCTTCTCGCCCTTTGTCATCCTGGTGTCGATTGTCCGGTGTCTTGGCGTCCTGCTGGCATGGCTTGAATCGGGTGTGTGGACAGTGTAGGCGCGCGCTGGTCCTCCCTGGTTGCTTCTGCCTGACTTTCTGCCTCAGGGCCTTGTGGTGCTGGTTCCTTCGGTCCAGGTCCTCCATGGGGTCCTTGGTCTGCTGTGGAGGGGTCCATTGATGTGTGGGTGTGGCATGCAAAGGCAGTATATTGCATGTAGGCTCCATATTAGGCAATTCCTTTGCAGCATCTTGGTGTTCCTCGGTGGCTGGTTGCTCTTCCTGTCGACTGTTTGCATTTGGTAGTGATGGGATTTCGGCATTATTGTAGTGGATCGATTCTTGTTGTGGGGTTGTTGCCGGTAGTGATTCTTCAGGGGGGGGGATATCAAGCTCAAGAGGGATTGATGCTTACAGGGTGGTCGTGGAGCATGGTGTGCTTCTGTATTTGGCGGTGCAGTGTTGCGGTAGTGGCTGGGTTCTTTTCGTAAATTTAAGCGGGTTGCATGCGCTAATGTGTAGTTTGTACTTATTTCATGTGGTGGTGGTTTATGATTTCTATTATAATTATTGTGAGCATAACCATTATTTGTGTTTGATTGATCACGGCCATCATAATAATTTCTGTGATTATTTTGCTGTGAGTAATGATTTGTTGGGCGATTTTGAGAACTTCTGTTATTCCAATTATTATTCTGTTTATGATCATAGCGGCGTTCAAATTGAGGAGTAGATCGGGAGCGATCATACAGTGCCGGTTCATAAGCTTGGCTGGTGTACTGATTAATTTTTGAATTATGTTGATTCTGTGTATACATTTGATCTGATCGGTGATTTGATATTGCCATCACAGATTGTATGTCATATAGATGGTTCATTAGTTGTTTACAATCGGTTATTGGTTGAGTGGCAAGCATCATTCTAACTCGATAAGGTTGCTTTTTTAAAATGATACTCGCTAGAGCAGATTTGTTTGTTGGCTCGTTCAGCTGAGAATTCTTGAACTGTAGGGCAGTGACGAAAGTGGTACAAGCACCATCTAAATTGGGATTGAAATCCATAATATGATATCCACTAGCACGTCCAACTGTTTACTTCTGCTCCAATACTGTTCCAGGAAGACAGTGATAAACTTCTCCAATGATGTAAACTCATGGGCTCTACTCCGAAAGAACATCAGGGGCTCGCCAATTAATAAGCTGGTCAAACGAAGTCGCCACATACTCCAAGAGGTGGGTGCAAGTGTTTGTACTAATTTTATCTGATCAATGAATGGTTGAGGTTGCAACTGGGAATCAGTAGTATCGAATTCACTAAGTCCCTGCAATATGCTGTGTGAATTAATGCTATCTGCTTGGATTCCATGAGGTCATTGCTGGATATGACTTTCTAATACTGTTATTTTCTCATGTGCCATCTGCCATTGATTACTACCTGCAATTTCTTTAGTCTTTACCTCTTGGTTTAACTGTGTTGATATGTTTTCGTTAGCGGCTGTAATCTGTTTTTTGATTTCCTGTTGGCAATCAGCTTCAATGCTAGTTACTATATCTTGAATAGGTGCGGTGGTTGTATTGTTAGACTATCTATCCTTTCATTTAGTTTACAGGTAACTGTATCTAACCTTTCTGATAATCCTGCCGTAGCTTTATCCTGACTTTCCCTTTGTAAATTTATCATTACTTTCACCTCTTCCCTATGATTTTCTACTTTGCTATCAATAGCATCTAATCTCTATTCTATTGATTGTATGGCGTCTGCTGTCTCCTTAATGCCCTGCTCTACTGTTTGTTTATTTGCCTCTTTAATCGCTGTGTTTTCTTTTTTAATTTCCTGCATCATATTATCCATTGTATTCTGTAGCATAATAGTGAACATACTACTATTTTGCTCCATTATTACCTTTTTAAATGGATCTAACTCTGTATCTGAAAATATACTTTTTTTTGTCAGATGTGACTCGGCCTCTGGGGATACTGGATCTGCAGGCTGCTCCTCGCCCCCCTCGATGTTGATCTCTGCTATCCTCTGGTTCAGCAGTGTGTCAGCAGCATCGATCTGAGTCGATGACAGAGGTTGCAGACTTTGTGGATCGAAAACTATCAACCCGACACTCCCTGGTCCCCTTTCTCGTGGCGTATTGACATCTACCATGGTGGGAGTTGATGTGCTGGGAGTCGACAAAGTGGGGTCTGTACAACCGCCGTACATGTATGAAACTTCAGAGTTTGCGGGAGTGTGGTTCATTATACTAATGTGTGTCAAGTGCAAATTAAAAAGTGATGAATAATATGCAAAGAGTGTTCTATAAGGACACAAGGAGGATTTACAGTGAAACAGTTGTGTGCAATGTGCTTGGATACCAATTATCAAGGTATTTATCACTTAAGTTTTTATAATACCCTAATAATCATGTATTGGAATGTCGATTCCTGACTAGCTTACAGACTGTGGCTTATATTATTCTCCAACCGGCTTATATATAAAATATTTATGACTAGACAAATTTCAGCAGTCTAGGCCCATAAAATATGTCACGTTATTCTTTATATTTAAATAACGATTAGCCTCCTGCTTGGCATCAGTCGGTAAAGCATGAGATTTGATATAATTGTATAATTAGGTCGTGGTTTTCTAATAGTATTCAGTCTAAAAAAAAATCTTGATAGGCCTAGGTATGGGCTTCTCCTATAACTCTTGTAATTCAATAAAAAAATAAATATATATAAATATGATATTTATACAATAGTGTTGAGGAATAATAAATAAATTGCACACCATAAACGTTTCATACATATATTACACAAATAATGCAAAAAATAAATCGAGGCAAAAAATATATAAAGAGTGATAGAAAAATATAATATAAAATAGAACAATAATTGAAATCAATAAAATATCACAGGCTAAATTTTATATTCTAGATTTATGGCACGAATCATTACCATGTGCCTTTATCTTAAAATCATATGCATTCTTTTGCATGTAGCTGCGATATGCGCTTGCTAATACTTGTCGACTTGGACAACTCAATTAAAAGTGTGTGCTTTAAGATCAGCTTGATAAATTAGCTACTAATAATCCAAATATATATATATTAAAATCTCTAGTACTTAGTAGATTTCTTTGTATCGAATATATATTTTTATCTCAGGGTGCAAGATTCGGCACCTGACGGAATAGGTAGAGCCATTCATCTAGTGAATTAGAGCTATAATAAATTATCGCAAATTGTATTGCAAAAAATTAAATATCATATGCATATGTTTTAATAGCCTAGATTTTGTACTTCTTTGATTTAATAGAAATTTCTGAAATATTGATCTATATTTTTCTTTCAAATAAATACCTTTAATACTAATTTTACTTGCGCAAGTATTACTCTTATTAATTTCTTAATTTATAATAAAACCCTTTCGGCGAGCTAGCTTTGATCATCAGATTAATTCGAAGCACTAGGGCGCCCATCACTAATTCAAATTTATCACTCACGTGTCGAAAATCTTCTTGTAAGCCGCTGATGTCGATCCAACTCCATGTGGTCCGGGAATATGGTAGCCGGAATCGTCTCCTCCAAGGGGTTATAAATTTATTTGAAATTGAAAATGACTTCTGCTTTACAATAGCATCACGAAGTCTTTTAAGAAATTTAATAATTTACTTTAACTTTAACTTTTACAAAATCATTATCAAGGTACTACGCTCTAAAATATTTGGGGTCCTCTCCTGGTGGCATTTGGTTGGCGAGTGCTGGTTCTCCTTTCTCAAGTTTTACAGATCCTATTTCCGACTTTCAAATTAGCATAAAATTTAAATATCTTAGTCCTCCGTCATTAGGTTCAAATAGATCTTACAAAAAATGCCAAAATATTACTTAGATTGTATGATTAATAATTTCTTTGCTTTTGAGCCATATCGATAACATAGACTATATAACAATTCAACATAGATTCCGAACATTTATAGAAATATATATAAATATTTTTGAAGTGGCCTACAATTGCCGCCTATTAACTGCCGTTTTACTATTGGTGCATGCAAATTTTATTCGGTATTCATGCGCCTGGTACCTCTTATTTCCTGAATACATTAAATTATTTTTATTTGGTTTTTTATTTATGCTCTTTACATGCTAGCTAATATTCTATACATTAATATTAATTCCATGCTACCTAATAATTAGCCACGTGATCAGGTGTTTTTTCACATTGCACACCATCTGATTGCAATAAAGCTCTGCCAAGGGGTTTTGGTCAGATTCTACGTTTCTCGGTTTGATCGATCTCTAGGTCACCGATCCATGAATACATGTACATAACCTCAATCTTCAAATATTTTATATAATAATCTATTTATGAGCAATAAAATTCCTTCAAATCCTTTTTAGGTTTTTGTACCATTTAGCCAGAACAAGCTGATGCTATCTAATCTTAGTTATTATCTATTTGGCGATATTAGCCAGTTACTTTATTTTCAGACCTATTACTGTTTCTGTTAGGGCTTTTTATCTACCCAGATTTAATACTTTACAAATAATATAGCTCTCTCTAAAGTATAGTTTCCACAATAATAATGAAAATTTTATAGAATAATTTCTTCTTGTTTGAAGCTATTGTTTCCCAAAAAGTAGTTTTTTATTTGCCTGCATTCCCCAATACACTCTTACTATCTATTATCCATCCATGACAAATCTCATTATATATAGACTTGTCTTCAGTTATCAACAGCAATATATGGTTTTGATTTACTCTCAATGATTATTTAATGAGCTCTGTTCTCATCATCAGTCCCACGTTGAATGCGACATGTTTATCTGACGTTATTTTTCAATGAATAACGATTTGCCTCGGCTTGGCTTCAATCGGTAGAGCATGAGAATTTAATACTATAAAATCTGGTCGTGGTCTCCTAGGATACAATTTCGCTGAAGTCTTAATAGGCTCATTCTGTTGCTCTCGCAATAATTTAATACTGATAATTAACAAATATATATGAGATTTGTACTCTATGGTATGGGAGAGTAAAATGAATGGTACACCGTAAAAAAATTTGATACATATATTGAATGAATAATTTCAAAATCAGATCAATAAAGAGAATATATAGAGCAACAAAATATACAATAAAACATGGACAAAAATCAAGATAAAATATCACAGATCAGTACACTATTTTTTAGTTCTATAGCACGAAACTTTACCATGTGCTTTTCAATTCATTGATAATATGCATTTATTTGCATGCAGCTTTGATATCGACTTGCTGTTGCTTGTTGATTTAGGTAATCTCACTTTATATATTGTTTCCCCAATCAGAGAATGATAAATTGACAAATCAATAATAATAAATATATTACTTTCTCTGATTTCCAGTAAATTACTCAATAATAAATATATTTCTCAGGGTGTAAGATTCGGCACCTGATGGACCAGAGCTACATTATATTATTACAAATTGTATTATAAAATCAATGATTGGGTGAACGTTAGTATTACAAGCTTAGAAATTAATATTCTTTTAATTGGTGTACTTTTGATATATAAATTGACTCATTCCTATTCAATAAAGTATTTCTTATACCCTTTTGAGACTTGAGCAAGTTTTTGTATCAATTTCTTGATATTTAAAACCTTTCCGATGAGCTAGCTTTTATTTTTATTTTACTCGAAGCACTGAGGGCGCCCTATGTACAATAAAGGGTACTGTGCTCTACAAATTTTGGTAACATTCCATGGTAGTGTCTGGCAGGCAAGTGGGCAAGTTCTACTTTTCTTTTCACAATTTTCATTTCCGACTTGCAAATTTACATAAATTTTAATAATTTGCTACTATGCCATTTGAAGGTTCATATAGTTCGTGCCAATCTATTAAATTATTGCTTATATCATATATCTGATATTTTATATTTTCTCAGGCCATATCCAATACATGAACTGAACAGTAAAGATTTACAAAATCTTATCATTTTTAGAAATATATATAAATACATTTGAATCGGCTCACTATTGCCGCCCATTGATTACTACCATTTGATTGGTTCATGCAAATTTATTACAGTATACATGCCTCTATGAACCTCCTACTTCCTTAATACATTAATCCATTTTTATTTTGGGTTTTAAGTACATTTATTACATGCATATATTTTTATAATGTTTATAGGTTGTTTCTCACTTTATAACAATTAGTCATGTGCTTTTTCATTCCCTCTAGTTGCATACCATTTAGTTACAATAAATTTCTGCCAAGGTGCAGATTTTTCTGCTAGATTTTACGTTATGCGACTCAATCGATCATTATATTGCCGATCAATAGATATTTCACGCCTAACCTCAAATTTTCAATACTTTATATAATATTATATAAGTAGCAAATAACTTCCTATTTCTATTCGGCTGTTCTAATTTCAGTCATGATACCTGATATTATCTAATCTTCTAAAATGTTATCGCATTTTGTGATACTAGACTATTATTCCACTTCAGACCTATAGAATTCTTTTAAATAAGGATTTTGTTTACCCATCAGATTTTGATACATTACAATCTTAATATGGTATCACTAAGTCTTATGAAAATTAATTAATGAATTCAAACTTGAATCTCTCAAATGTACAATTATTATTAATAAAAAAGGGACTTGTGCTCTATAAATTCAGTGGCGTTCCATGGTGGCGTCTGGCAAGCAAGTGGGCTCTGATCTACCCCTATTCTCTATGATCATACCCCCGTCTTCCAAATTTGCATATAATTAAATATTCAACTACCATGCCATTATATAATCAAATAGTCTGTGCCAATCTGCTAGGCTATTACCTATATCTTATATATTACATTTTATAATTACTCAGATTGCATTCGATATATGAACCGAGTAGTGATAACTTATAAATTCTTATCATTTAAATGAAATCAGGGTGTTATTTTTTAATCGACTTGTTATTACCACCAATCAGCCACTGCAATTTGATTGGTTCATCTGAAAATTACAAATGTATCCATGCGCCTAATGAATTTATATACTTCCTTGATATTTTTATTTATTTTATGTATTTTGTACATGCTCATTTTATACAAAAAAATTTTATAAGCTTATTAAGTTGTTTTTCCATTTACAATAGCATGCCATGTGGTTACCAAATCCTCAAGTTGAATGCTATTTGTTTACAACAAAAATTTGCCAAAGGTGTCTGGCTAGATTTCAAATTACACGGCTTGATCGATTATTTAGGGTGCTGACCAGTAAGTATTATACCCTAACCTCAAAATTACAATATTTTGTATAATTCAATAAATACCAAATAAAATTCTTCTATTTGGCTGTTCTCATTGTAGCCAGGATACCCGTTATCATCCAATCTTCCACTTGTTGATATGGCACCCGGCGATAATAGAGCAGCTGTTTGCTCGAGACCTATAAAATCTCTTCATTAAGCGATTTTGCTTGCTGATCAAAAATAATTTGTTACATAACGCCCCCAAATTTGAATTCAAAATATTTTGAGAATCAACAATGTTTTTGATAGAAATTATTCCTTTAACACATCAAAATAACCTAAAAATATCTGCCAAAAACACTTTCAAAACTCCACAACAACTCGCAGACTCTTCCTGCATATGCCCCCCTTATCCTCATCAATACAATAACAAATTCCTCCTTATCAACATGAAAGTATCATAAATATAACATCTTAATTCCATTTTTCCCTTCTCTAACAATAATACAACATTTTCAAATCTGCCGCTCAGCAGTGATACCAACTTACTTTCCACATACAAAAACATTTGATTCTTATACAATAAATCTTTTCTTAATACTTTTGAGTAACATTTTTGAGCTCATACTTCATTTAAAATTTTAGGTCTCTTATTCAAATAATATTCTCTAGATACAGGTGCAATTTTTCGTTTGATATTCTTGGTTCTGGCTTCATGTGGTAGCTGGTCTCATTTGAGGTTTTTTGGTAACAACAATTTAATAACAATAATGATAATATAAAACATCTAAATGAATATATAAAACATTAACTGATACAATAAATAACATGAATAGTTTTTTTTTGGGAATTTAAAGGTAATTATCTTATTTTATTCTAAATATCCTATCTTGTGGCCTTTTTTAAAGAGTGCTTAGAGATAAAACACATAATTGAAAATTGTTCTTTGGTTTGTTACAGGCATCCTTCGTTTTGAGCGAATTAAAAATCGAATTTTTGTGACACAAGAGCAACACTCCAATATTAAATTTATTAAGGCAGGTCAGTATTTGGCTGATAATGCTGTTTTTATTTGTCTTCTTATCAAATTTGCTTTCAAATTCGACGATATTGCATGTGAAATTGTTGTAGTTTTCTGGTTTCTTCTTGTATTTCTGCTTGTAACTGAAGATTGATGTGGGCAGTTAGGTTATCTGCTATCGATTAGTGAGGCTGTCCTATTGATAATTTTTCCTTCATAAATTTAAAGCCCCGGTATCTAGTGTACTTTTTCAAACACGTCATTGATCTGGTTCTTCTTTCTTCCTTACTATCTCTGTTTATTTCATTGAATTTTATTTCATTTTCATTGAGTTTCGCTATTTTCATTTTAGTGGCATTATTCACAATTTCAACTACACCAACAAACAATTTTATAATATAGAGCTTCCAATTATCTTCATCCTGTACTTTTCACTCAGATTCATCATTAGTCTTCATAATCATAATAATAAATAATTCAATAATATAGGACTTCCAATCAACAATAATAAACTCTTTCAACAATAACATGGTCTTCATTATAACATCAATAGCATCACTTTTCATTATCATCACAGCCATGGTAGTCCACATAATACAATAAATCAAAACACTTATCATTTCTTCAATACTATAACCTATCATCATATGATAATCAGGTACTTCCACTTTCTTTATACTATTCCTTATTTCTTCCAATCTTCTTAGACACTTCCTGTCCTCCATTAATCTCCATGAGTAATCCATAGTTGTTTTGTTAGCAGTTCCGTTTTTATCCCATTTACTCAATCAATTTTTTCGGTCACAACGTTAGGTAGTTTCTTTAAAACATATGTGCCGAGGATGCATGCTATCAATCCCCTGTCCTCCATCCTGGTGTTGGTTGTCCGGTGTCCTCCTCGGCTGTTTGAAATGTGCATGGAGACTGTATCATAGCGTGCGGTTCCTCCCTCATCTTTTCCATCTCTGGGCCTTGAGGTGGGCGCTCCTTTTCTCCCAGATGCCATCCTCTCAATCCTCCATGTTGGGGTCCTTGGCCTGCTGCTGGGGGGTCCATTGCTGTGCGGGTGTGATGTTCAAAGTGGGTAGATCACATGTAGACTCCATATTAGGCACTTCCTTTACAGCATCCTGGTGTTCCTCAGTGGTGTGTTGCTCTTCCTGGTGACTGTTGGTGTTCTTCTGCAGTGATGGATTTTTGGTGGGGAACAGGATACTTAATAGGGGTTGTTGTTTGTGGGGTGTTTCAAGTGCGTGGTGGGTGGTGGTTTTTGGTGGTGGGTTATCTTATGTTGGTTTCTGTGTTTTTTGTTGGTTTAATCGGGTCACATGCTCTATTGTATGATCTATACTTATTTGTTGTGGTGGTAGTTTATAGTTCCTGTTGTAATTATTATGGGTATATCCGGTATTAACATTCAAACGGTCATGGTCAACATAAGAATTCTTTCGATTCGCCGGTTGTGAATAATGGTTTGCCAAGTGGTTCTGAAAATTTCCATTATTTTTATTGTTACTCTGATTATGTTTGACACGACGATCAAAACGAGGTGTCATTCGGGAACAATGATATGTTAATGATTCAAAAACTTCCTTTCTAAGGCAGAATCATCTATCAGCTCATCCAACTGAGCATTTTTAATTTGAATTGTAGTAACAAAATTGATATATGTGTCATCTGTCCTAGGATTGAATTCAAAAGATATGATATTGGCTAGTGTACCCATTTGTCTATTCTTACTCCAATATTGTTTCAGGAAAGCAGCGATAAACTCATCCAACAATGGAAATTCATGATAATGGGTCTGGAAAAACATCAGAGGTTCATCGCTTAACAAACTGGTTAATCGGAGTCGCCACATATTCCAAGAGGTGGGTGTTAGGGATTGTACCAATTTTATGTGATCTATAAATTGTTTGGGTTGAAGATAGTGGTCTGTATCATCAAAAAGGCCAAATCCATTGAAACCGTGCAATAAATCATATGTTGCTATGGGGAGCATTCCTATGAGCATTCCTCTACATTCTCATGAGGAAATTGATGTACCTGACTCTCAAGTTGTACTTACTTCTCTTGGGCATGTTTCCAATGACCAGTAGCTTCCATTCCATTATCTACTATTTCGGCATTCAATTTAGATAAAAATAATTGATGTTCTCCAATGGCTGTCTCCAATGAATTAAATAGTACTTTGTTTTGATTGATATCAGTATTTAGATGAGTTATTTGTATAGATTTAATATTCTGTTGTTGATTTATGGAAATATGATGACCATTGTTCCTATTTACTGATGAGGTTATGTCCTGTGTTCTAATTACTACTTGCTCTTCAATTTCTTTTTGACAATCGGCATCAATGCTTGTTGCCATTTCCTGAATTTGTGCGGTGTTATGTACTGTTAAATTATCTTCTTTCCATTTAATTCACAAGTAACGGTATCTATTCTTTCTGCTATGCCTGTTGTAATTTTTTCCTGATTCTCAGTTTTCAAATCTATCATTACCTTTAATTCTTCCCTATAACTTTCTGCCTTGCTGTCAATAGCATCCAACTTACGTTCTACCGCTTGTATGACCCCTTTCATATCCCTACTCATCCTTACCAATGTATCCTCCAATGACTCCTGCACTTCCTCCATTTCCGCCTTTATGTCCTTCTTCACTCTGGCCATTGTATTTCCTAAACTGTTAGAAAATGACTTGAGCATCCCCTCTAATATAATCCTCCTTCTTGCTCCTTGGGAGATTTCTAATGATCTATCACTGTTCCCAGGATTCATGGCGGTGACTGGAGATATCTGGGCAGTGGAC
Organism: Nilaparvata lugens; assembly: GCF_014356525.2. Classification (NCBI taxonomy): domain Eukaryota; kingdom Metazoa; phylum Arthropoda; class Insecta; order Hemiptera; family Delphacidae; genus Nilaparvata; species Nilaparvata lugens. The sequence continues at coordinate 50,793,715 of NC_052504.1, forward strand.
TCCATCGCACCCTCCTCAGCGTCAACTACCGCTACTTCCACCATCAGCAGTGTGTCTGCTACCTCACTTTGTGCGGACGAAGAGAGACACATTTTAAAAGGATAATGTGTCAAAAATTTAAGAAAGGAAAGTTTGGCTAACAAGGGCCTTTATAGTCCACAAGATAGAATCACAAAAGTGAAGTGTTCAAAAAGTTTTCCTATCAAGGATATTACAAGCCAGGTATTGTGGTGCGTTTTTTAACGGCTTCACACATGTAGAGTGAATCTTGTACTGAGTCAATGGTGTAGCGGCTATAAATTTTGTAATTGCGTGCGTGGACGCTGAATGTACACCAGACTGATTGATTCACTACAAGACTCAATACAATTGTCGGAATCGCGGGAGGCCTAAACGCTCGCTCACCCTTGATTCCTCTAATGACAAATTGTATAATGATGAAAATTTTTAATAAGCAGTGTAGCGATCGCTAAACACTGAAGACGGATACCTTAAAATTATTACCTGTGAAGAATGAGCATACAAAATCATACAGGTCGAGCAAAAATCCCGATGTAGATAATTTACGGGACTGCGTCTCTAATAAGTTCTGAAGGATTAAAAATACGGTATTTGAACCAAATATCGTTCAGAATATATTTCGAGAACAGAGTCTTGTCGGGTTTTAAGCTCTATTGTAGGAATTTATATGATCTATGGCTGCCACTGTTGTACAATTGATGCGTTCGCTCCAAAGTCGAGGTAGGTAACAGATAAAAGCTGATATATGAGCAGGTAAGGACAAAGAATAAATATCTCGATCTGACCCCACTCGCTACATCCACTTAGACCTGTTCCAATATCCAGCTTAATTCAATTATTCCAATGATCGTATTCGATCGGTTCTTGATGATATAGAACGTATCAGACACAATAATTGACAGGCTTAAGAAATAATCGAACTCAGAAAGCGAATTAACAAAACTGAAATATATTACAATAAAATATGTAATCATACAGTGCAGGTTCAGAATTTGATTTACAGGTTGATAATAATTTAGCATTAACAAAAGGAGTTAAAAATGTTCTTGTACTTGCATGATACCATGCGTGATTCGACAGAATTTTACAATTGATAAAATTTAACAGTTTGAAAAAATAGTGAAAAATGAATTATAGAAAATATTTTTTAAAATGCTCGGGGTCGTGGTTCAGGCAGCGGAGGATAGTTAATCAACTACAAATTCTTATAAATTAAATATGAATAAATTTTAGGCTCTTAATAACTAAAAGCGCTTGTCAGCGTGGCCAATAATTTAACAAAGAAAAAATTTATGTTTCTGCACTGAAATATTTTTCGAAGCGTAGATTTGGGGCCCCTTTTAAAACTTATAACTCACGTGAATTTCCTTGGCGGTCGTGGTTTTCTTCTTTAGATCAAAAATCGTTTGATCGGCGGCAATCCGGGCTTCGGTTTCAGCACGTGGGGAATTTTAATTTAATATTTCCTTCACCAAATTAATTAAGGGATAATTTACTTTAAACTTTTAATTTATCGATTGATGAAAACAGAAATTTACGAATAACAAATAAATTGGCCTAAAATATCGGCTCACAAATAGAACATTAAAATCGAACAAGAAATTTTCACAAATAGGTCTTTGGTAACTATAAAAAGAGATCTGCACGGTGAGGATTTCAAAAGGGAAGTGCTGTCTTTTCTCTAAGCTTCTTGGCTAGACCTTTCTTTCAGAATCTCGATGTAATAATTTGCATAAAAATTTGCCATGGTAGAACGCTTGTGACGTAGACGTGACGTCAATGGCAGGCAGTAGAATATAATTCTTTAATTACAATAATAATTCGATTTGTGTAATTCTTAAAACTGCTTAATCTTATAGACATAGTTCCTCTCATACAATGTACATGTGCTAGCGTAAATGATAAGGCAGGGTTGTGGTCTGATAATAGATTAACATGTGTTGCTTTCAAACGATCACCTTCTTGGTGCTATTTCGATGCACTGTGATTGGCTTAGACCTGCCAAAGAGATTTAATTACCATGTGGTTCAGTTGAATTAAATCATTAATAAATTAATATTCTTATACAATTTTATTAGGTTTGAGACTGTTATAATTAATTTCTGTCGTTGATTTATGGAAATATGATGACCATTGTTCCTATTTACTGATGAGGTTATGTCCTGTGTTCTAATTACTACTTGCTCTTCAATTTCTTTTTGACAATCGGCATCAATGCTTGTTGCCATTTCCTGAATTTGTGCGGTGTTATGTACTGTTAAATTATCTTCTTTTCCATTTAATTCACAAGTAACGGTATCTATTCTTTCTGCTATGCCTGTTGTAATTTTTTCCTGATTCTCAGTTTTCAAATCTATCATTACCTTTTATTCTTCCCTATAACTTTCTGCCTTGCTGTCAATAGCATCCAACTTACGTTCTACCGCTTGTATGACCCCTTTCATATCCCTACTCATCCTTACCAATGTATCCTCCAATGACTCCTGCACTTCCTCCATTTCTGCCTTTATGTCCTTCTTCACTCTGGCCATTGTATTTCCTAAACTGTTAGAAAATGACTTGAGCATCCCCTCTAATATAATCCTCCTTCTTGCTTCTTGAGAGATTTCTAATGATCTATCACTGTTCCCAGGATTCATTGCGGTGACTGGAGATATCTGGGCAGTGGACTCCATCGCGCCCCCCTCAGCGTCAACTACCGCTACTTCCACCATCAGCAGTGTGTCTGCTACCTCACTTTGTGCGGACGAAGAGAGACTCATTTTAAAAGGATAATGTGTCAAGAATTTAAGAAAGTGAAAGTTTGGCTAACAAGGCCTTTATAGTCCACAAGATAGAATCACAAAAGTGAGGTGTTCAAAAAGTTTTCCTATCAAGGATATTACAAGCCAGGTAATATCCAAGCCAATTCAAATTTTATTTATTGTTTATTTATTGTAGCCTATAATATTCTCAAACTGGCTTATATTCAAATTATTAGTGACTTGATAAAATTCTTGATAAAATACAATTTAGGCCCATAAAATCTCTAAAACCCAGACTCAAATAGTAATAAAATTTTATAAAAAAAATTCTTCTTTGCTTAAAGCTGGAAAAAAGCTTCCCAAAAAATGGTTTTTACTACTTGTTTGCAGTCCTAAGTAAATTCTCATTGCCTATCATCCATTCACAACAAATATCAATCTGTATTGACTTGTCTATTATTATCAGCAATATACAGCCATGATTTACTCTGAATAATGATTCTATGAGCTCTGTTCTCATCACCAGTCCCACATTGAATTTGACATCGTGTCAATTCCGTATCTGTTGCCCCACATTGGGCACCATTGGGTCACGTTATTTTTTTCAATAATGGGTTGCCCTGCTTGGCTGCAGTCAGTAGAGCATGAATAATGAAATATATAACCCTTATTGTGGTTCTTAGAATATATATAATATCAATTTCTTACTGGCTCGACCAGGAGCTCCTGCAGTTCTCTGCTCTTACCGGTTACTGACATTGGCTGCTCCAATAGTTAACAATTTCTGTGACTGATTTGTCGAAATCCACAACCATAGATGCGAGAAGTTGCACTGCTGCAACTTAATGCTATAATTTTGAGATTCTTCTGGTCGTATTTGATGATATTGGATAATTAATATATCTCTGGAATGTATTATTTCGAAAGATTTGATAATCAATGCTGTGTATCACTGTCTTAACCAACTTATTCGATGAAGAATATAGTCTGATGGTAATCTTATTGATATTTCAATACTGGTAACTAAATAGATTATAATTAGATTGGTCATGCATGGAGATGGGGAAACAAATAAAGGATACACCATGAAAATTGATATAAATATATTACACAAATTATCAATGAATGAATGAATAGATATATGTTGTGATGAATTTTTTGAGTAAATCTCATGAGAGGAGAGAATTAACTAGGAAAATTATAATTACCCTTATAAAATAAAAGGTTTGCCAAACAAACAGTTAGCAACCGAGTGATAAGGCTTTCTTATCAACAGCTGAGTATAATTGAACTTCTGGAGGTTACACTTTTGTTTACAATTGATCAGATGTTTTGTAGCAGCTCAGACACAGCTGACTGACTCAATATATCATAAATGTCATGCCAGGTTTCCATGCAAACTATAATATTATTTCCAAAATTGAGAACTATTGAGAAAGGATAAACAATTTCAAAGAGGAGAATAAAATCTATGTATTATTGTTAAAATTATTTATTACTCACGAAATTACATTATAATGTTGAATCTTGTTGTAATGTACTAGGTCATAGCATGAATATTGTATCACTGATAAGAGCAGCAAAATTAAATGATAACAGTTTCGAATATAATAAAAATTGTATAGAAATATTTAATTATAGATTATTGATTCAACTGAGTCACATGGTGAATGAATCTCTTTGGCAAGTCTAAGCCAATCATATGTCATAGAAATGGCACCAAAAGGGATGACCATTTGAAAGCATGATATATTAATCTGATATCAGCCAGCAAACTTGCCTTATCATATGCTAGTGCATGTACACTGTATAGGGGAACTTCATATAGAGAATTAGGCAATTTAAAAATTATACAAATTAAGTTATTATTGTAATCAAAGGAATTATATTTTACTGCTTGCCACTGACGTCATGCCTACATCATAATCATTCTACCAATGGCAAATTTTCATGCAAATTAATTACACAGAGATTCTCAGAAAAGGGTTCTAGCCAAAGGCTTAGAAGAAGGCAAGACACTTCCTCTTTAAAATCCTCACCGTTAAGACCTTGTTAAAAAGTTACCAAAGACCTATTAGTGAAATTTCGTTCAATTTTTGTATATTTTATCTGTGAGCCAATATCTCAGGCTAACTTATCTATTATTTTGTAAATTTATTCATCAATTGATTATTCTAGAAATTCTAATCTAATTATTCCCTAATTGATTGGTGAAGGAAATATTTAATTAAAATTCCACACATGCTAAGACCGAAGCCTGGACCAGCCACTGATCATACAAAATTTGATCTAGAGGAACCACGACCACCAAGAGGATTCACATGAGTTTTTTCATTTGGGGCCCCAATCTTCGCTTCGAAAAAAAATACAGTGCAGAAACATATAGAATTTTTCTTCATTAAAGTAATGGTCATGCCAAGCACTTATAACCATTAAGATCCTAAATTTTATTTGATATAGAATTTATAAGGACTTGTAGTTCATAACTATCCTCCACTGCCAGGACCACGACCTTGAGTGATTTTAAAAATCTTTTATGATTAATTTTCATTATTTTTGAAAAACTGTTAAATTTTTCAATTATAAAGTCTGTTGGATCATGCATGGTATCATGCGAGCACAAGCAAATTTATAATTATTTTGTCAATGTTTAAATATTCTCAATCTATAATCCATGCTTCAAATCTGCACTGTCAAATTATATATTTCATTATATTATATTTCCACTTTGTCAATTCGTCTTCTGAGTTCGATTATTTCTTAAGCCTGTCAATTATTGTGTCTGACACATTCTATATTATCAAGAACCAATCAAGTATGATTGTTGAAATAATTGATCCAACCTGGATATTGGAGCAGATCTAAGTGGATGTAGTGTGTGGGGTCAGATCGAGATTACCTATTCTCTGTCCTTACCTGCTCATATATCAGCTTTTATCTGTTATCAACTTCAGCTTGGGAGCGAATTTTTCGACTGTATGGCAGATGCAGCTGGAGATAATATAATTTCCTACAATAGAGCATAAAGTCCTACAAGATTCTGTTCTCGAAGTATATTCCGAACAATCTCTGGTCCTTAGTACCCTATCTTAGTCCTTTGGAACTTATTAGAGACACAGTCCCATAGATTATCAACATTGGGATTATTGCTCGACCTGTATGACTTTATATGCTGTTTCATCACAGGTAATAGTTCTGAGATATCTGTATTCAGTGTTTAGCGACCACTACACTACCTCTGAAATTTTCACCAATATACAATCAGTCATAAGAAGAATCAAGGGTGAGCAAGTGTTCATGCCTCCCACGATTCAGACGATTGTATCGAATCTTGTAGTAGGTAGTCTTTTGGTAGGTTTTTTTCCTAAACGTTTAAAGTTGCTAAAGTTGTTCCTCTTTATTAATCAGGTGATAAATCAAACCCCTCAAATCATCGCCCAATAAGTTTTATAAATAATTTAGCTAAAATAATGGGGAAAATTATAAAGAAGAGACTAGTAAGTTATTTTAATAAACATAGAATTATCAATAGAAATCAATATGGATTTAAGAGTGGCATATCAACAGAAGATGCAATATCCGACTTTTTGGAAAGAATAATTGAAAACTTCAACAGTGGAATGAAAACTTTAACAACTTCCTCAGACTTGGCAGAGGCTTTTGACAGTGTATCCCAGTCAAGATTATTAGAGAAGATGGAACACCTTGGAATCAGAGGCTCACCTCTCAAACTATTCAATAGTTATCTAACTGAACGGTATCAACTACTTACGCTGAATACTTTATCAAGTAATAAAAAACTTACTGAATATGGTCTGCCTCAAGGCACTGTTTTATCACCAATACTTTTCCAAATTCATATTAATGATTTTCTTCAAGTTGACATTGGGAACTGCTCAATCGTATCCTTTGCTGATGATACCGCTCTCACTTTCACTGGCAATTCCTGGGAGGACGTGCGCCTTAGTGCAGAAAATGGTCTCAGAGTAGCACAATCATGGCTCGATGAACATCTGCTTACTTCAAATGCTTCTAAAAGCGTATTCATGACTTTCTCACCCAATGCCCAAACACAACCTCATGAAATAGAAAGTATTAAAATACACCAAGTAAACTGCAATTGTCAACAATCAACAAATCACTGCTTTTCTCCTGAAATTCGAAAAAAGGACCGAGTAAAATACCTGGGAATACTGTTGGATCCATATCTGAGATGGAATATTTATATAAACAGCATGTGTTTAAAAATAAAATTTCAAATATATACATTCCATCAAATTAGAGAACTAAATAACTTGAAAATAGTTCGATTAATCTACTTCTCTTATGCACAAGCTGTCTTACAATATGGAATAAGAGCTTGGGGTGGAGCCTTGAACACACATTTTGAAAAACTTTTCATGATTCAAAAATATATTATTAAAACAATTCTAGGCAAACCCAGACGCTATCCTACAAGCGATCTTTTCAATGAATTGAAAGTACTAACTGTTAGACAGCTGTACATAAAAAATTTGATAATATATATTAAGAAGAATAAAAAAAATTTCTTCTTTGTGAAAGAAACTCGAATTTAAATTTACGTCCTATTAGAGAAACATTCCATCAAGAGAGGATGGATTTGAATGTATTTAGAAGACAATTCACTTACTCATCACAGAGGATAATAAATCTTGTTCCTACTCATTTTGTTGCCAATACAAGCCGGAGCAAAAAACTAAATTGCAAGATTGAGGAATGGATAAGATCAAATAAAACTGAAGAAAAAATCTTCTAAGCACCAACTGTTTCTTGTTTTTATGTTTTTTTTATTTATAATAGAATGATAATTATTGTGTTTTACCAACTTTTATCTAATTTAATCTACAAATTCATATTTGTGTGTAAGTTCCATTGATCTTTGTTCTTATTTTGGTTTAATTTCTTAGTTTATATTGAATAAATATACTACTGCAACTTAGGTCTACGCACAGGTTTTACCTTGTAGGCTACTCCATAAACATAGATGGACATAAGAGAATATATACTGCATTATTGGGATCATATTCAATAGTATTTCTCTTGTATTATTTTTATATGTTATTATATTGGATTATTATAGTTGTGTATGTTTTTTGAGAAATAAATTTGAATTATTTGAATTTGTAGTGACTCAATCAGTCTGGTGTTCACTTAGCATCCACACGCACATTTTCAAATTCTCAACCTCAATACTGGTGACTCAGTACAAGATTCGTTATACGTGTGTCGACCTAACCTTGGAGACGATAGTAATTCCCCAAGAAGAGCTTCACACAATTTGGCTCGTAACGTGGGGCTATTTGTACTCCACACAATTCGGCGCCCAAAGTGTTAGGCATTGATGAGGTGGATAATCGACTGCAAGAATTATATAGTTGTTCAGTATACTACAGCACTGACAATGGGAAAATTTTTTGAAAAAATTCATGGTTGAGAATTTCTTCAAATTTAATATCAACTGTTCACCGAGACATATAAAATAGCAAGACGTGCCATACACAATTTTTGAACAAAATAAATCTATCGATTGATGAATTTTTTACAGGAAGAATATTGAACTCAGAAGTTCACTATTGGTCCCATTTGAAAATTGCTCATATTATAAGTCATAGGTATAAGAAATACCATAAGAAAAGGTCATACCATTTTAAGAGCACTAGGTCTATATTGAAGCAGTTTATACAAATTTATGGAAAGTAGTGTAATGGTCCCATTACAAGGTAGTTGATTTATTTAAAGTTCCCGCTGAAGCCATCTGGTTTTTCTCCCTTTTAACTCTATGTGGGAAATTTTCTTTAAATTTGTTGCCTGTCTGCCATGCCGACTGCGTTGTTTGGTAGAACAGAGAGAATAGCTAGCGTCTGTTTTGGCTTGGGTTTTTGTATTCTCACCAATGTAGCTATTTTAAACTGTTTTTCTTCCTTTTAGTATTTAAATTTTGGCATTTTAACATGCCTAAGTCATTTACCTAATTATCTCGTTCACCTAGCTATTAATTGATGTCTCATTTGAGTAAATGCACCTTTTTGCAAACGTTTGACGCTTGACCTAGCCAAGCTAACCAAACGCTTCGGTTACTTGTTTATTAAATCCGCAAAAGCGGTCCACGACATGGGGATTCACGACCTCGGCGTACTGTCCGACACTCCACGAGCTGGGCGACATTCTGATTCTGACGTCACGGACCATCTGTTGGACCACGGCTGTACAATGGCATAACTATCTAATTTTGCCGAATGCTGTTGAACTACCAGAGTTTGTTACTCCCAATTGGAAAGTTCGCCGAATCGAGGTAATACATCTCCAATTTTACTACCAAACTGGAACAATCGGCGAATAGTGGGGGAAGTTGTTCGTTTATCCTTGTCAGGTTGGGAATATAATAGTTTGTTCTCGATAATGAATTATTGTATTCCTTTCACTGTCCGTGTTGAGTCGGAAATGATCGAGCAGTGTATTTGAGGAACACTTGACCGCAACACTACTGGGGTGATGTTAGATGAACGAACTGGACTGCAACCTAATCAGAGATTCACGGATTTGTATTTGAATCTTAGGTAATCCAAGTATCCCTTGAATAGTAATTTCTTTTATCTTTTATTTTTGAACTACAATGTTGCATACCTTTTGTTGGATTCTGAGTTGAGTTTGAAGTATGAATTGAAATCAAGGTATGAAGTGACTTTGAATTTGAACTTTAAAGACTTGGGTTTAAAACACAACGATTTTGAAATTTTCTTTTTGCCATTAATATTTTTATTTTCTTTTCAATTTTTGTACTAGCTTGCTCTAGCTTGACAAGATGGAAACCAGCATCCCAAATATGTCCGGACAACCCTCAGATACCACCCGGGAAGTAAGGGATCAGACTGTTCAGGGAACAGAATCCACAGAGTCCCCATCAAGTATGTTTTGGGAAGTAAAACATGAGATAGAGGAGAAAATAGCTTCAGGTGGGGGAATGAGAGGTTGGTTAGCTCGAGCTATTAACCCTAATCATTTAGTAAAGTTTCAGATTCATTTTGAACTTAGAACCATGGGAATCCCCGGGGAGGAAATTGAACCTATGAGTGTAGATGATCTACGTAAGAAGTATAGAGAGGTGCGAAAAGAGCATGGGGAGGGGGAAAGACAGTTACATAGGTATAATCACTCTGACGAATCTGCCAAGTCTGAATTAAGTCAAATAGACAATATTATAGGATGGATAGAGGGCTGGTGTGCTAGTTTAAGTGGGGACATGGAGGCCGAGAATAGGAAGGAGGTTTTCCTCAAAAGTATGTCCAATGTGTCCCACTGCACAAATAGAATCATCCACTTGTTGACATTTGCCCGTTTTGAAAAGAAAGAGAGCTTGCTTTCAGATTTGGATCAACGTATAGAAAAAATACTAGTGATAGTTACATCATTGTCAAATTGGCAACCTGGACCTCCTAGCCGCGGAGCTTCACCAGTGCCGTATTCAACAGCCATGTCATCTCCAACGGTTCCTGAGGCTTCTGCAACTACTACTACTTTAGTGCTGCCTCCAACACAAAATTTGCAGAAAGTAGGCAGACCTGAAGTTTATATTCCTGTTGAGCCAGTTGGTCGTGCTCCTCTCAGGACAAATAATCCAAGGTTGACCTTGAACATTCCGCCTGCAGGTGCGCATCAATTCATGCCAGTGCAACCTTGTCAATTCAACTTTAATCCAGCAATTTCCACAGGTGTCCCTCGTTTAGACCCAAGTGCATCTTCACCTTTTGGAAGTTTGTACAACAAATTACAGAATCCAGTTGAGTCTTTATTGAAAGAGTTACCTGTCACTGATGGATTGACAGTTGAGACTTTATTGAAATTCTTGGGAGTGGCGTTGAAAATTAGAAGCCAATTTGGTGTAAGTAATTTGCATTTATTTCAGCTATTGCAACCTTTTGCGGTAGGGCCTTTAGGGGAACGTTTGAATTTTGCAATCAATTCAAACATCAGTTTTGACCAATTTCACCAAGGTATTTTACAATATTTCATTCCTCAACGCTTGTTATCGGCCATTGAGAGAGAACGTTTTTATCGTTTACAGAGCTCACAGGAACCACTTTGCAGTTACATTGTTTCGATCAGGGAAGCTGCAAGTTTGCTCAGAATCAACTTATCTGAGGCAGAAATAGTCCACACAATTTGTTCAGGCTTGAATCCTGCGGAAAGATCTTGTCTTATTTTCCAGGAAAGACCAACCACATTTCAAGCTTTAAATGAGATGAGTGTATTATCACAGAACCTGAGTTTTGCTGACAATGAGCGAGCCTATGTGGAGAGTTCGAGAATCGGTAGCGTCAGGCAGACCTCTACGGCTTATGGACACCGGGATAGGACCTGCTATGAATGTGGAAAGAGAGGTCACATTGCTATGAACTGTAGGTCAAAATCGGCACAACAACACGCTGGTACCTCCAACAATAAGCCTGATGTCAAGCAGCCTGGACCAAGCGCAGTTGGTGGAAGTGGAAAGGTAACTTGTTTTAATTGTAAGAAGGTAGGTCACTTTGCACATGACTGTACATCAAAGAGGTCCTGACTAGTCAATGCTTGTCTTCATGAAAATTCCAACTATGAGTCCAAAAACAAATTGTTTACCAACTTGGAGGGATACAAGGGTAAACCCAGAAATAGAGTTATCTCTAAATATGGTCAGAGGAGCAGGCGTTTGGTTAAGCGGCATCCTGCCAACCATAAGGCTAGAGTACTCATGAATGAAATCCTGCCTATAATTGTTTGTTTTTTGGGTTTAGGGGCTTTGGAAACACCAGCTTTGATTGATTCTGGTGCTGTTAGATCTATTATTTCTTCTTCTGTTCTGGATCAATTGTTAGCCAATGGTGACCACATTGTCTTCTCTGAAGAACATTTTGTCTGTACCACTGCAAATAAAAGCCCTCTTGTGTTGAGTAAGTCAGTCTCGATAAAAATCAGAATTGAAAACTTCACCTGGAATTTCAAATTTTTTATTGCCGAAAATGTTGCCTTTCCTGTCATTCTAGGGTGTGATTTTATTAAGTTTTCCCAGCTGATTCCTAATCTTTTCAACAATTCCTATTTCTTTGGCTTCAAACCACGGATTAAATTCAACTTTGTCACGGAGTGGAGATCTTTGTTGTCACCACTGATTGCATCTATTGGAGTCCTTGATAGTAACAGTCCCTTGTCACAGGATGAGCAGTCCGGTTTAGATGAGGTTCTTGGTGATTTCCAGGATGTATTATCCAAGAGATTGGGTAAAACAAACTTGTTGGAGTATAAAATCCGTTTGACCTCAACTGAGCCTGTACGTCGCCCTCCATATCAGCTGAACCCAATCAAAAGGGAGATTGTTGATCAAAAGGTAAAGAAAATGTTGGAGGAAGGAGTAATTGAGAAGGCTGTTTCCAATTATTCAAGTCCATGTTTTCTGGTACCCAAAGGAGATAAGAATGACTCAGACAGCGAATCATGGCGGTTAGTGGTGGATTATCGATTTCTAAACAAACGTATCTCGTTAGATTCTGTGCCTCTTCCTAACATTGAAAGTGCCTTTCACAACTTCAATGGAGCCAAATTCTTTTCTGTACTGGATTTAAATTCTGCTTATTATCAGGTTCCTCTGCATGAGTCCAGTAGGGACTACACAACATTTTGTACCATGAGGGCAACCTACAGATTCTGTCGTGTGCCATTTGGACTGGCAGTTGGTTCACAAATTTTGTCCAGTGTTCTGGATGAATTGTTTGAAGAAGAGAAATATAAATTTGTTTTTCATTATCTCGACGATATTGTCATCTATTCAAAAGATTTTTCAGATCATTTGTCTCACATCCGGATTGTGCTATCAAAATTGCGGCAAGCTGGATTCACCGTTAATCCTGACAAGGCTAGCTTTGGGAAAACCCAAATTTCTTTTCTGGGTCACATAATGAACGAACATGGAGTAGCTGTGGATCCAAGCAGGACTACTAGTATTCGAGATTTCCCTCCTCCTAAAAATCAAAAAGGAGTTGCTCGGTTCATTGGGATGGTTGCATATTATCACAAGTTTATCCCTCATTTTGCTGAGATTGCTGCACCCCTCAATGCATTGAGGAAGAAAAATGTCAAATTTGAGTGGACTGATATTCATCAGGAGGCTTTTCTCAAACTTAAGAAGGCCATTGCCAACCCACCTGTACTACGAACTGCCGACTTCACCAAACAGTTTGTCTTGCAGACTGACGCCAGTTCAACAGCGATTGCAGCAATTCTATCGCAGGAAACAGATGGCATCCTCCAACCTATTGCATATGCATCCAAGAAGTTGACACCTAATGAGACACGTTACAGCACCTATGAATTGGAGTGTTTGGCCGCTATTTTTGGGATGGAGAAGTTCAAAGTCTACTTGCAACATGCCAAGTTTAAGTTGCTTACAGACAATTCTGCTCTGTCTTGGGTTCTCAACAACCCCAAAGGTGGTCGTATTGGTCGTTGGGTATTAAGAATTTTATCGTTTCAATTTGAAACAGTTCATGTTGCAGGAAAATCAAATGTCTGTGCTGATTCTTTGTCTCGCATGTTTCAAGATGAGGAGGAACCTCTTGATTTGTCTCCTTCGGCTCAAGAAATAGAACCTCTCTTTTGTTTTGTTAACACTTTGAAACTGTCGGATTTTCCCCTTGTCTTTTCTGAAATCAAACATCATCAGGAGAATGATGCATTTTGTAAAGAGGTAATCGACAAGATAATCAACAATGAAGACCAATTTCCTTATTCATTGAGTAAGGGTGTACTTGTTGTCAAATCACGGAACTCTGATGACAAAAAGGTGGTAGTACCCAGGATTTTAATACCCCTGGTTTTCAAATACTTCCATGAAAGTGTTCTAGGTGGGCATTTAGGAATTTTCAAAACCACAAACAAGGTTCTTGAAAAATTTTTCTGGCCTGGGGTCAGAAATGACATTTGTCGCTTGGTGAAATCATGTCATGTGTGTGAGAAAAGCAAACCTGCTAGACAACACAATTTTGGGTTCCTCTCATCCAAGGTGGTCACAAAACCTCTGGAACGATTTTATTGTGATCTGGTGGGTCCTCTAATTAGAACTCCTGAGGGTTATACTCAAATCTTGTCTTGTGTAGACTCCTTCAGCAAATTTTGTTGGTTAATACCATTGAGGAAGGGAAATACTGCCTCTATTGTTAAAGCATTGAAAGGAATATTCTTGAATTTCTCAGTTCCCAAAAGTCTGGTTACTGACAACGCACCAGCATTCACCTCTAATGCTTTCAAGAACTTCTGTTTTCAGCTGGGCATCCAACAGGTCACTACTTCACCATATTACCCTGCCCCTAACATGTCCGAACGGGTAAATCGAAACCTGAAGAGTGCTTTGATAGCTTTCCATGCGGAGGCTCAACACAAATGGAGTGATAGTCTAGAGTGGTTAAGCCTAGCTTTCAACTTAGCTGAACATGAAAGTACCGGGTGCACACCATTCTCTCTCATGTTTCGACATGCTCCCAATCATCCCTTGACCAATGCGTGGGGAATCGACGAAATACTTCCTGAAACCGTGGAGCCTGGCACCTTGCAGATCTGGCGTAAAGCGCGGAAAAATTTGTTGAAAGCGCATACCCGAATGGCAGAGCAATACAACAAACGTCGAGTAGCAGTCCCATTTCAGATAGGTGATTTAGTGCTCGTGCAATCACATGTTCTGTCTAGTGCTGCTAACAGAGTGATGAGTAAGCTTAGTTATCGGTTCAAAGGACCATATCTGATTAAGAAGTTTTTGACACCAGTTACTGCAGCTTTGCATGATCCTGAAACAGGAGTCTATATGCAGAAAGCACATGTATCTCAACTAAAGAAGTACACTGAATAACTTGTTTCTTATCCGTGAGGGGAAACTTGTTCAGTAGAGCTGACTTGTCTTCTTTTTATTCATGTCAACTTTTGACATTACTGTATCTGGACAGCATCTAATACAGTGAATACTTTGTTTTTTTCATTTGGAAAATTCTTGTGTAATGGGAATATGGTAATTAATAGATGATCGCGACATCTTTACTGCCCTCCTATTCTAATAAATACTTGTATATATGGGTATTAGCTTATTCTTTAAGCTGTTGGTCTGACGATGTGGTTGTGTACTACATTTTCATTGTTGTGTTATGAGTAAGGAATTTGTTTCCTGTGGACATTGACTTTGAGTTATAAAGTCTTGGAAGAATTTGGTGTATTGCTTGTGTTAATAACTATATTTCACCAAAATTTGAGCTAGGTCCTATTGTCTTCATGGATTTGTAATTTTGTTGTTGTAGTCAATGACTTGATGTACTGCAGTATGTGCTCTTGTGCTATTTAGTAATTTTTTGGTATGTCTTTGTATAATAATTGGTGAGTTTTACACCACAAGGCTCTGAAAGTTGTTAACTTGTGGACTGTATATAAAGTAGTGTTGACATTGTACACTGGGAACAAAGTGAATTGTTCTATTTTTCTAATAATATTGTTTTGATTTCATATTAGACTTAGGCATTTTGGATATTTGAAGTTATGATAGTAGAACTATCTTTATTCCTTAGTTAGTCTGCCAACAGAGTCATCTGTGAATTCAAGTTGGTTAGGTATGTGAACTTTGTCTTAGGTAGTTGTACCTTTGGAAATTACCATAGATCAAGTTAAACCCTTTTCTGTTATTGTTGGTTTTGTCTTATTCTAGAATCAAGAACAGCAGAGTATGCTAATGATGTTATTTTTCTTGTGGTGTTTATCTCTTGGAAGCTTGTGTAGATTTTTCCAACCCCTAGTGTGCGAATCGAGCTGCTCACTTCTTTTAAAATCTTCTGCTTCAAGTTGAGTTGATGGCGGTGAGAACCGGTGCTCACTCAGTCATTGCTTGACTTGTTAGGTAAAGCTAGATTGGTTCAGGGTTTCCAACTGTTTGTTGTCATATTTAAAATTGATTAATCAAAAATCTTCAAACCTGACTAACGTCTTTTATTATTGATCTCTGTCTTAATTATTTCTTTGGTGAGTAAACTGATTGACAGGCTGGCCACCTGGAAGGTCAGGATTCTCACAAATTCTCCTTTTAAGTAGTTGTATTCCTTTGGGAACTTCGTCCTATTCCACATGGTTTATTTGAAGTTTTGTTTCCTTTGTTTTGTCAACTGGATATGGTTTTACTTTTACAATCATTCCACTTTGTTTTGCTTTTGCAATTATTCCTTTACCTCTTCCAAATTTTTCTTGCTTTCAGCACCTTTCTTCATGATTTTATACTTTTCGAATTTTATCCAGTATTTTGGAAACTTTGGATCCCATGATCTGGTATCCTGTGGAATCCTATTTGCATCCTGTCACTCTTCCACATGGGTTGGGATAGTCTCAACATTTTGTCCTCGTGATTATGTTGTACATAAATGCGTAATATATGAATAGTATGTAAGCTTAGTCATATATCTCTTGACAAGTAATGCTCTTGGGGAATGCTTTTCATTTCTTTGTCTTAATACTAGGTAGGAACCAATTGATCAGTTTGTTGCAGCACATGAAACGGTGGGTTATTTGACTTGATTTACCACAAACTTAGGTTATTTTTTTTTATCTAGTTAGTTACCCTGGGATTGTGATTTTCCCTGGTGTTTCACACCAAAACGAGGGGGTGAATGTAATGGTCCCATTACAAGGTAGTTGATTTATTTAAAGTTCCCGCTGAAGCCATCTGGTTTTTCTCCCTTTTAACTCTATGTGGGAAATTTTCTTTAAATTTGTTGCCTGTCTGCCATGCCGACTGCGTTGTTTGGTAGAACAGAGAGAATAGCTAGCGTCTGTTTTGGCTTGGGTTTTTGTATTCTCACCAATGTAGCTATTTTAAACTGTTTTTCTTCCTTCTAGTATTTAAATTTTGGCATTTTAACATGCCTAAGTCATTTACCTAATTATCTCGTTCACCTAGCTATTAATTGATGTCTCATTTGAGTAAATGCACCTTTTTGCAAACGTTTGACGCTTGACCTAGCCAAGCTAACCAAACGCTTCGGTTACTTGTTTATTAAATCCGCAAAAGCGGTCCACGACATGGGGATTCACGACCTCGGCGTACTGTCCGACACTCCACGAGCTGGGCGACATTCTGATTCTGACGTCACGGACCATCTGTTGGACCACGGCTGTACAATGGCATAACTATCTAATTTTGCCGAATGCTGTTGAACTACCAGAGTTTGTTACTCCCAATTGGAAAGTTCGCCGAATCGAGGTAATACATCTCCAATTTTACTACCAAACTGGAACAATCGGCGAATAGTGGGGGAAGTTGTTCGTTTATCCTTGTCAGGTTGGGAATATAATAGTTTGTTCTCGATAATGAATTATTGTATTCCTTTCACTGTCCGTGTTGAGTCGGAAATGATCGAGCAGTGTATTTGAGGAACACTTGACCGCAACACTACTGGGGTGATGTTAGATGAACGAACTGGACTGCAACCTAATCAGAGATTCACGGATTTGTATTTGAATCTTAGGTAATCCAAGTATCCCTTGAATAGTAATTTCTTTTATCTTTTATTTTTGAACTTGCATTAATTTTTTTATTGGATATTGAGTAATACTTGGGTGGACTTGCTTATTATCTGTTTTGGATTATTTTCCTTGTATTCAAGATCAATGTTGCTCTTTTGGGGATTTCAGTTACGTACTGGGTATCCTTGGATCGCCTAGATTCTTTCCTTTTGAGATTGTCATTTTCAGGTTTTGAAACTTATTAAGTAGTGGTCAACGACTGTTGAAAATCATGTATTGTCTTGTTCATAATAATTTTTTTTTTAATATATTGGTAATTTATCCACCAAATGAGCGTCAGTGTATTTTAGATTGATTAGACCCCTTTCCCTAGGTTAGAAGTGGTCGGGCTGGATTCTTTCAAGTGATGAATCAATAACACTGTTCACACAAACATTTCTTAAGTGTGACAGTAGGATTAAATTCATATACTGCATTTTCAAACCTTCTTAGGGCATAAAGAGGGAAGTAAAATTAAGTCACGCATTGTGGAGTAATTCAAGCAGAGCATCACTGCTTTTTATAAAAAAATTTGTGAGAAATACTAGCCCTAAATATAATTATGGCAGGAGCTTATAAGATTGAAACATTCACAATAATGAGAATAATAAATTATAATAAGCATACCTGCATTATTGAATATCCATTATTTTTGAGTGTTCTTTCACTGTTTTATGTTAACGATATTGCTAATTTGATCGACATTTTTATCACACATATTAGTGAATCACACTTTCACACTTTTGTATTCCTTCATTTGAACGAATTTTTCACACTATTTCAATTTTTGATCATCATTCATTTGTAATCATTCACATAACCTCACATATTCGCGGTCGTTTCACTGCACTTGCATCGTTATACCATTCAATAAATCATGGAAAAACCACACCATATGCTGGAGACCACATCAGTGACTTCAAGGATGGAGGATGTCGCGCGGGAGAAACGCCCATGTACCGCCACTCCAGAAGTCCAGACGCTTGTGCCTTGTGTCACAGAATCCCCTCCGCCGACCAAAGACCACACACCCACCTCGCCATGTTGGGTAGACATCTTCCTGGAAGCAATAAAACAAGGTTCTCCATTAACACAGAAATTGATTGAAGAAAACAAACAAGCAAGTGAAGAAGTAAAGAAGGAATTCCAACAGTTAAATAGGGAAATCCAACAGATGAGGAAGCAAGTCCAACAAACAAATAGAGAAATCCAGCAGACAAATGGAGAAATCCAGCAGGCAATGAAAGGAAATGAACAGGGTTTAGAGAAACTGGATCAAAAGTTGAAGGGAGCAACAGAGGAAAGCAGGATGTTAGGACGGCGAATCGAGGAAGACTATCATACAATAAAAATCAATATTGGACCAGTGATTGAGCCCATGCATGCGAAAGCAGACATACTCGAGGAGGAAGTCATCAAACAAACAGAGGAACATTTGACAAAGATGAGTGACCAACCTACCCGGGATAGCCAGCTTGGAGTCGACCCGCACCACACCGGACGCCAGGAGGAGCCCGAGGACGCCATCCATGGCATAGAGGGACAGCCCGAACCACCGCGTGCAGAACACCAGGAGTCCAAGGACGTTGCCCACCGAGTTGAAGAGCAGCCCGGACCGCCGACCACCCGTATCTCCAATCCACCAGAGAAATCACCTGCAACACATCAAATCAGTATTCATCAAAAACAATCAGAAAACAACATTAGAACAATTAAAATCTGCAGAAAGTCAAAACCACACACAAGCAGCAAAACAATTCGAGAAAGAAGAAGCATTAATAGGATCTATCTACACCGCCATCATATTAGGCTAAAATCTTACATCAAACTTTCTAGTTTCTACCAGCATGCAAGAGAGAAGAAAACCTTCAAGAAGGGTAATTCTCAAGAGAACTTACAACCACCGCAGTCATGTCAAGTTGAAATCAAGCAGACTTTACACCAGCATGCAGAAAAGAAAAACATTGTCAACAAGAATCCACACACATTACCGGCATGTTAGATTGAAATACATTTGAAAGAATTGATCTACACCGCAGACATGTTCGTTTTAGGCCAAGTTTAATAAAATGGATAGCCACAAAATGGAATTGGACCTTGGATAACACCAAAATCAAATCTAGATGGGGGCTTGAGGAAGAAACAATTTTGAATTAACCTGGAAAATAATCACAGCCTACATATCAAATCATATCTTTGAGGGCTGGCACCTTTCTACTGCAGCCTAATCAATAACATAACCCAACTTTGCCATATCTCAGCTAATAAGAAAATATCATCAGGTCACATCAAATGAAGAAATCAAAATCTACTTTAATAGCAGAGAAAAATAAAACTAAAAAACAACTTTAAAAATTACCAACCTGATCAAGCCATCCACCTCCTACTATAGTCACCACAGAAACCACAGCCTAGTACCATCCGCCCACCTGAAAAACAGAAACAAAATCTATATTATTAGCAGAAAATATTTGCAAATTAGAAATGAGATGGATTTAGTATTGAATAGGAAGAAAGGAAATAAACAAGATTCATTCAAATAAATGCGTATAAATAACCTCAAAATGTGTAATCAATGAGGAAATTGATCAGAACCAAAGCCTGTTCAATAATCCTTCTTCACACCAGCCAATGTGTGCAAGATCCCAAAGCAAATTGTATCAAAATATAGCAATATCATTATAAATTATTGTAATCTATTATTCAATGTAAAAGTATAAATAAAAATGCAACCAAAAATATATTATTTGTGTTAAATTGCAGGAAAAATATGCATGCTCTAAATGTTATCTAAATGTATCTCCAAAAAAACTCAAGAAAACGAAATTCTTGTCCTTAAATATGAAATTTATTATTGTTGTATCAAAATATCATGAAATGTAATTCAAATCAACAAAAATAATCTTGAAAGGAGCAATAAGGCTTCCTTATCAACAGCTGAGTATAAGATAAGAGTACCATTTTGTACTACGCATTTTTTCGAAGAATTATTAAATAAAATTATAATTATTTCGCAAATCAAGTACAGACCATTTATGAATTGCTCATTGAACTTTTGGAGGTTACACTTTTGTTTACAATTGATCAGATGTTTTGTAGCAGCTCAGACACAGCTGACTGACTCAATATATTATAAATGTCATGCCAGGTTTTCATGCAAGCTATAATATTATTTCCAAAATTAAGAACTATTGAAAAAGGATAAAGAATTTCAAATAGAAGATAAAATGTATGTATTATTGTCAAAATTATTTATTACTCACAAAATAACATTATAATGTCGAATTTTGTTGTAATGAACAAGGTCATGGCATGAATATTGTATCACTGATAAGAGCAGCAAAATCAAATATAACAGTTTTGAATATAATAAGAATTGTATAGAAATATTAAATTATAGATTATTGATTCAACTGAGTCACAAGTTGAATGAATCTCTTTGGCAAGTCTAAGCCAATCATATGTCATAGAAATAGCACTGAAAAGGATGATCGTTTGAAAGCATCATATATTAATCTGCCAGCAAACTTGCCTTATCATATATGCTAGTGCATGTACACTGTATAGGGGAACTCTATATATAGAATAAGGCAAATTAAAAAATTATACAAACTAAGTTATTATTGTAATCAAAGGAATTATATTTTACTGCTTGCCACTGATGTCATGCCTACATCATAATCATTCTACCAATGGCAAATTTTCATGCAAATTAATTACACAGAGATTCTCAGAAAAGGGTTCTAGCCAAAGGCTTAGAAGAAGGCAAGATAATTCCTTCTAAAAATCCTCACCGTTAAGACCTTGTTAAAAAGTTACCAAAGACCTACCTATTAGTGAAATTTCGTTCAATTTTTGTATATTTTATCTGTGAGCCAATATCTCAGGCTAACTTATCTATTATTTTGTAAATTTATTCATCAATTGATTATTCTAGAAATTCTAATCTAATTATTCCCTAATTTGATTGGTGAAGGAAATATTTAATTAAAATTCCACACGTGCTAAGACCGAAGCCTGGACCAGCCACCGATCATACAAAATTTGATCTAAAGTAACCACGACCGCCAAGAGGATTCAGGTGAGTTTTATATTCTGGGGCCCCAATCTTCGCTTTGAAAGGAAAAACAGTGCAGAAACATATAAAATTTTCCTTTGTTAAAGTAATGGCCATGCCAACAAGCGCTTATAACCATTAAGATCCTAGATTTTATCTGATATAGGATTTAGAAGAATTTGTAGTTGGTTAACTATCCTCCGCTGCCAGGACCACGACCTTGAGTGATTTTAAAAATCTATTATGATTTGTTTTCATTATTTTTAAAAATCTGTTAAATTTGTCAATTATAAAGTCTGTTGGATCATGCATGGTATCATGCGAGCACAAGCAAATTTCTAATTATTTTGTCAATGTTAAACTATTCTCAATCTGTAATCTGAACTTTAAATCTGCACTGTCAAATTATATTTTTTATTATATTATATTTCCACTTTGTCAATTCGTCTTCTGAGTTCGATTATTTCTTAAGCCTGTCAATTATTGTGTCTGACACGTTCTATATTATCAAGAACCGATCAAGTATGATCATTGAAATAATTGATTCAACCTGGATATTGGAGCAGATCTAAGTGGATGTAGTGTGTGGGCTCAGATCGAGATTACCTATTCTCTGTCCTTACCTGCTCATATATAAGCTTTTATATGTTATCAACTTCGTCTTGGGAGCGAATTCTTCGACTGTATGGCAGATGCAGCTGGAGATAATATAATTTCCTACAATAGAGCATGAAGCCTGACAAGATTCTGTTCTCGAAGTATATTCTGAACGATCTCTGGTCCTTAGTACCCTATCTGATCCTTTGGAACTTATTAGAGACGCAGTCCCATAGATAATCTACATCAGGATTTTTGCTCAACCTGTATGATTTTATATGCTGTTTCATCACAGGTGATAGTTTTAAGATATCTGTATTCAGTGTTTAGTGACCGCTACACTATCTCTGAAATTTTTATCATTATACAATCAGTCATAAGAAGAATCAAGGGTGAGTGAGTGTTTATGCCTCCCACGATTCAGACGATTGTATCGAATCTTGTAGTGACTCAATCAGTCTGGTGTTCACTTAGCGTCCACGCACACATTTTCAAATTCCTAACCTCAATACTGGTGACTCAGTACAAGATTCGTTATACGTGTGTCGACCTAACCTTGGAGACGATAGTAATTCCCCAAGAAGAGCTTCACACAATTTGGCTCATAACGTGGGGCTATTTGTACTTCACAATGTATAGAGCAACAAGCAAAAACAGTAAAAATAAGAACAAAAATATATATCTAAAAAAGTATCACAGATTAGCTCGCTTCTTAGGTTTTAGATTTTTAGCATGAAAAGTTGCCATGTGCTTATTAAATCATAATTCCTATGCATTTAGATTATGCAGCTCAGTTATCGACTTGCTGTTGCTTGTCAAAAAAAAAAATTCATATATATCTCCTTTCCAAAAAGATAAAAATAATGAATTAATAAAATATATATATATATATATATATATATATATTATATATATATATATACCTATTCTCTATGATCTATTCTCTACCCTATTCTCTACGATCATACTTCTGTCTTCCCAATTTGCATATATTTAAATATCCAATTACTACACCATTACATAATCAAATAGTCCGTGCCAATCTGCTAGGCTAATACCACTAGCACTAGGCTATATCTTATGTATAACATTTTTTTAATTACTCAGATTGCATTTGATATATAAACCGAGTAGTGATAACTTATAAATTCTTATCATTTATATAAAATTGGGGTGTTATTTTATATATATATATATATATATTATATATATATATATATATATATATATATATATAATATATATATATATATATATCTCAGGGCTAAAGGTTCGGCCTCTGATGGAAATTAGATAAATCAATTTATCCAGTCAACATGAGCTTCATTTATATCCTGTGGACATTGACTTTGAGGTATAAAGTCTTGGAAGAATTTGGTGTATTGTTTGTGTTAATAACTATATTTCACAAAATTTGAGCTAGGTCCTATTGTCTTCATGGATTTGTAATTTTGTTGTTGTAGTCAATGACTTGATGTACTGCAGTATGTGCTCTTGTGCTATTTAGTAATTTTTGGTATGTCTTTGTATAATAATTGGTGAGTTTTACACCACAAGGCTCTGAAAGTTGTTAACTTGTGGACTGTATATAAAGTAGTGTTGACATTGTACACTGGGAACAAAGTGAATTGTTCTATTTTTCTAATAATATTGTTTTGATTTCATATTAGACTTAGGCATTTTGGATATTTGAAGTTATGATAGTAGAACTATCTTTATTCCTTAGTTAGTCTGCCAACAGAGTCATCTGTGAATTCAAGTTGGTTAGGTATGTGAACTTTGTCTTAGGTAGTTGTACCTTTGGAAATTACCATAGGTCAAGTTAAACCCTTTTCAGTTATTGTTGGTTTTGTCTTATTCTAGAATCAAGAACAGCAGAGTATGCTAATGATGTTATTTTTCTTGTGGTGTTTATCTCTTGGAAGCTTGTGTAGATTTTCCAACCCCTAGTGTGCGAATGGAGCTGCTCACTTCTTTTAAAATCTTCTGCTTCAAGTTGAGTTGATGGCGGTGAGAACCGGTGCTCACTCAGTCATTGCTTGACTTGTTAGGTAAAGCTAGATTGGTTCAGGGTTTCCAACTGTTTGTTGTCATATTTAAAATTGATTAATCAAAAATCTTCAAACCAGACTAACGTCTTTTATTATTGATCTCTGTCTTAATTATTTCTTTGGTGAGTAAACTGATTGACAGGCTGGCCACCTGGAAGGTCAGGATTCTCACAAATTCTCCTTTTAAGTAGTTGTATTCCTTTGGGAACTTCGTCCTATTCCACATGGTTTATTTGAAGTTTTGCTTCCTTTGTTTTGTCAACTGGATATGGTTTTACTTTTACAATCATTCCACTTTGTTTTGCTTTTGCAATTATTCCTTTACCTCTTCCAAATATTTTGCTTTCAGCACCTTTCTTCATGATTTATACTTTTCGAATTTTATCCAGTATTTTGGAAACTTTGGATCCCATGATCTGGTATCCTGTGGAATCCTATTTGCATCCTGTCACTCTTCCACATGGGTTGGGATAGTCTCAACATTTTGTCCTCGTGATTATGTTGTACATAAATGCGTAATATATGAATAGTATGTAAGCTTAGTCATATATCTCTTGACAAGTAATGCTCTTGGGGAATGCTTTTCATTTCTTTGTCTTAATACTAGGTAGGAACCAATTGATCAGTTTGTTGCAGCACATGAAACGGTGGGTTATTTGACTTGATTTACCACAAACTTAGGTTATTTTTTTTATCTAGTTAGTTACCCTGGGATTGTGATTTTCCCTGGTGTTTCACACCAAAACGAGGGGGTGAATGTAATGGTCCCATTACAAGGTAGTTGATTTATTTAAAGTTCCCGCTGAAGCCATCTGGTTTTTCTCCTTTTAACTCTATGTGGGAAATTTTCTTTAAATTTGTTGCCTGTCTGCCATGCCGACTGCGTTGTTTGGTAGAACAGAGAGAATAGCTAGCGTCTGTTTTGGCTTGGGTTTTTGTATTCTCACCAATGTAGCTATTTTAAACTGTTTTTCTTCCTTCTAGTATTTAAATTTTGGCATTTTAACATGCCTAAGTCATTTACCTAATTATCTCGTTCACCTAGCTATTAATTGATGTCTCATTTGAGTAAATGCACCTTTTTGCAAACGTTTGACGCTTGACCTAGCCAAGCTAACCAAACGCTTCGGTTACTTGTTTATTAAATCCGCAAAAGCGGTCCACGACATGGGGATTCACAAGATGATGATGGCGATCCGAATTTCCCGTCGTCTTGGGTTTTCTGGTGGCCGAAGTTGTCTTCTCCAAGGGAATAAATAAATATCTGAATGACTTACGCCTTAATATGGCATCACTGAGTCTTATGAAAATTAATTAATGGATTCAAACTCGAATCTTTCAAATGTACAATATTAATAAAAAAGGACTTGTGCTCTATAAATTTAGTGGCGTTCCATGGTGGCATCTGGCAAGCAAGTGGGCTTTGATCTACCCTATTCTCTACGATCATACTTCTGTCTTCCCAATTTGCATATATTTAAATATCCAATTACTACACCATTACATAATCAAATAGTCCGTGCCAATCTGCTAGGCTAATACCTATATCTTATGTATAACATTTTTTTTAATTACTCAGATTGCATTTGATATATAAACCGAGTAGTGATAACTTATAAATTATTATCATTTATATAAAATTGGGGTGTTATTTTTGAATCAACTCGTTATTATCACCAATCAGCCACTGCAATTTTATTGGTTCATCTAAAAATTACAAATGTCTCCATGCGCCTAATGAATATATACTTCCTTAATATTTTTATTTATTTTATGTATTTTGTACATTCTCATTTTATACAATAAATTTTTATAAGCTTATTAAGTTGTTTTTCCATTTACAATAGCATGCCATGTGGTTACCAAATCCTCAAGTTGAATGCTATTTGTTTACAACAAAAATTTGCCAAAGGTGTCTGGCTAGATTTCAAATTACATGGCTTGATCGATTATTCAGGTTGCCGACCAGTAAGTATTATAGCCTAACCTAATTCAATAAATAGCAAATAAAATTCTTTCGTTTGGCTGTTCTAATTGTAGCCAGGATACCCGTTATTATATAATCTTTCACTTGTTGATATCGCACCCGGCGATAATAGAGCAGCTGTTTGCTCGAGAACTATAAAATCTTTTCATAATTTGCTTGCTAATCAAAAATACCGGTAATTTGTTACATGTTCCTATCAGAACTTTATAATATTCACTGCTTCCTCCATCAGATATACTGTTCAATTTCTCGTAAGCTGTGTGATAGATAGTCCGCTATCTCCGTTTCCTTGCTTACAGAGAACAATGCAACGAAATAATAGGCTGGTGTTGTGTTAGTGGGCGGTGCAGCCGGTACTCTGTGTAGAACGTGATAGGGCTAAAACGTTTCCGATTAGGGCGCGAAAAGAAGAAAAATGGTAAGACAATCGGGCATGGCTTGATTCTGCCTGTCAGAGCTGATATTTATAGTGTCTAAGGAAGAAGACTATCAGGAGCTGTGAGAGAACGAAGCGGGGTGCGGTAATTCTTATAAATGGTAGGAGAAGTGTGGATGGAGTTGATCGATTGCCTGTGATGAATGGATGGGATAGGAACAGGTCACATTTTCGCGCACCTGATCCACTGCTCCACATATCGTTCTCCTTTTCTCATCTCAGTAAAATTCACTACACACTCGCAGCATTGGTTCGATGTGGAGCGTTAGTGCTATTCATGAGAGATGATGACCGTTTGTAGTGAATCACGTCATAGTGAGGCAGCCTTGGCTTCAGAATACGTCTTTTTCACGGTTTCCAAAAATCATTATTCCCGGAGGTTGCTGAAGCTTAGTTGCTAAAAGTGGTGTTCCCATAAGAAATATGGGGACAAACACAGAAACAGAAATCCAATTTTATGTGTACTCACCTTATTCACGGAAATATTTTGATTCTCTTTCCAAATCTTACAGACTGAGAGAGACGTAAAGACTCTGTACAATAATGGAATAGATATTGACTTAATTCCAGCAGTAAAATATATTACGAACGCCTTATATCTATGATTGGATTCGAATATTTCTTACTGTGAATACTATGATATAGTAAAGTAATGTTCGAACCAGAATCTGTAGCTCTTGAGACTCTGTGGATGGATATATTTGAAAAGATCTTTCGCCTGAACAATGTGGGTGTTCACTCCAACATCTCTGTATTTGCCGGCCGACGTTACAAGAAAACTCTGCATGTATGCTGATGTTTCCGAATCACGCTGGGAGCAATTTTCTTCAGGCATCCAAGCGGACGTTTTCGAAAAAGATCTCTCATCAAAACCTAAACTCTTAAAAATGGAGATAGAAGAATTTTATTTTCAGATTCAGCGCCTTGAAATAAGTAATTGGACTAGGGTTTTATGAAGAAAGTGAAAAATGAATAACTGAGAATATTTATATAATTAATTATAATTGGATTAATTCAAAAAAATTGATTCAGAGTGCAATTGAGAACACTGCGAAAATAGCTCTGACGTTTGCTCTGTTTCTCTGCAGCTCTGCAGGGTGAAATAGCTAGGTCTGAACAAAGCTAAGTGTGTCAGATGGTCATAAATTATCAGGGACAAATGGATTCTATGTGAATTCAGCAATAATATCTTTGATTAATTTATAAATTATGAATAAATATTCTCTTTTATAAATTCCCTAGTGGAAGTGATCAATAGAGATCTATAAAAAAAATGTATTGATATCAATAGGTATTTGGGCCAATACACATCAATAGGTATCCATGGATATGTATTGATGTGTATTGGCTCAAATACCTATTTATATCAATACACATCCATGGATATCAATATATAACCAGCTGTATTGATATCAATACACATCAATACATTTCCATGGATATGTATTGATGTGTATTCGCCCAAATACCTATTGATATCAATACAAATCAATACATATCCATGTATATCAATACATAACCAGCTGTATTGATATCAATACACATCAATACATTTCCATGGATATGTATTGATGTGTATTGGCCCAAATACCTATTGATATCAATACAAATCAATACATATCCATGGATATCAATACGTAACCAGCTGTATTGATATCAATACACATCAATACATTTCCATGGATATGTATTGGCCCAAATACCTAATGATATCAATACACATCAATAGGTAGCCATGGATATCAATACATAACCAGCTGTATTGATATCAATACAGATCAATAGCCATGTATAAGCAGCCTGTCTCCTTTATAGAAAAAATCCTCTTTTTAATCTAGGAGAGCAGCTTAGGATGAAGATAACATTTGCTAGGATTATAATATTTTAACCCAGCTGCAACTGGCATCAGACAAGTGAGTATACCTGTTTAATTATCTATAATTAATATAAGTGAATCGGATTCAGTGAATATTTATATATTGATGAGAAATTAAGGGATGTGAATAGTTGAGACATAAATAATGTGAGAAGTTTGTTTATTAAAATAACTCATATGCATGTCATTTATCTATTAAGAAAGGTCCTTATTGTGGTGCTCCAGAAGACTTTAATCTCTTCCTGTTTGAAGTAGCAATTTTTTGAGCTACATACTGGTTTATGTTACTGCACCTCAATTCAATCTCAATTTTTGAAGCATTCACATTTTCCTCCAGGATCCGGTGTTTGAACATTTCTAGAACAAATAACAGTTCAAACTATACAATCTTTACAAATTAGAAAATAAGGATTTTATTTCCTGAATTAATCTGCTAGCAAGTTTATTTAATAACCTGAAAATGTATTTAAATATGCATGACTCTCCCTCTCCTGAAAGGAAAGTCCAAGATAATACAAGAGCGTTTTTTCACATGAAAATTATGTCCTCACAGTTTTACATTATAACGTCATATTCTGGTGGAAAAGTCGAGAAAATTACATTTTTTCACGTGGAAAAAAGTGTAAATGTTCCAACTTTTCACGTGAAAAGTACTTGAAACTGAAACTTGAAAATAACGTTTTTTTTTGTTTCTACATTTTCACGTTATACTGAACATGTATACTGAACTCTCAGAAAAGAACATGAATGAAACGGTTTTTTCTACATTTCTTGTCCCACATTTGGTCATTTCTTTCGCATGAAAATTTCCAAAAATTCACATGAAAATAACGTTTTTAAAATACATTTTACACAATATTTTATCGTGAAAAGATGGAGAAGGATTACCTTTATTATTCTGAATAAATAACCTTTTCAATTCTTTATTTTTACATTAAAAACTAGAAATCCTATAAAACTTTTGAATAACCACAATAGATGTGAAGTAAATTCTCTACCCTAACTTTTCAATAATTTTACACAAAACTGAATAAAAATTAAATTCAACTATAAGTCCTATTCAGACAAATGGATTTTTCTAGTAAGTAGTGATATATGCAATCTAACAGCTGGACACTATAAT